>NC_068345.1:32606704-32761363 GCF_014633365.1 Diospyros lotus
CCCCCTTGTATGCTCCGACCACTCCCTTGGATTTCCCCGAGCTCGAAATCGCCTGGTTGGAGGCGTGCCGAGGCTGTCGGCCATTGAAGCTTCATTTTTGTGAAATTGCATTTAAGCCTCTTCTAATTTTGGCAATTTTCACTTTGGCCTTTCTCACAAGCCCCTGAGGTTTTTCTTATTTCCACTAAGACCCCAAGGTTCTAGATTTGACATTCTCACCCCAAACTTTCAGAAAAATGACGTTTAGACCTCCCTCAGCTAATTTTGGAGAATTACACTTAGGCCCGTTTCTCCCTCGTTTTGGCTTTAAACCTACTCATTTCTTTCTGAAACTTCTGAAAGGTTGTTCTTCTTGATAAACTGAAGCTTCCCATAGCTTTCGTCATCATTTCAGGAGTCTCCTATGAGAATTCAGTTTTGCAGCTTAAATGGAAGCTGCATTTTTGCTATATCGAAGATTATTCCCTATTACATTTCTTTCGGTCCTAAAATCATGCCTCGAGATGCTCGCTAGAGGCGTTCCTATTTCCTTAGACATTTAAGCTTTAGGGTACTCCCTTCGGCCAATTCGATAAAATTTTTCGAGCTTTTCAGATACTTAATTTTCCCAAATCTCTATTTTTCCTTTAAAATAATAATCCAAAGTTCTTGGGTATTATACCCTTTCTTCCTCAAGCAAGTCCAGGTTCGCCACCAGCAGCTTGTCATTGTGGTTTGAATTGAAGGTGGCCCTCCGATGGTTGGTTACTTCATTCTCAGCTAGGATCATAGCCTCCGATCCGTACGCCATCGAGAATGAGGTTTCTCCTGTGCTGCTCCGAGCTGTTGTTCAATAAGCCCATAGCACTGTTTGCAGTTCAGGTACCCAAGCCCTATTTCTAGCTTCAACCTTTACTTTCAAGATCTGTTTGATTATCTTGTTAACAGCCTCCACCTGTCCATTAGCTTAGGGGTGGTCCACAGTGGTAAAAATTTTTCGGATCCCCATCGATTCGCAAAATTTGATGAATTGATTACTGGTGAATTAGGTTCCATTGTCCGTATTATTATTTGTTGTGGAACTCCGAACCTGCAGACGATATTATCCCATGTAAATATTTGTACCTTCGAGCTGGTGATCTGTGTGAGCTCTTTAGCTTCTACCCATTTGGTGAAGTAGTCAACTGTCACTATGGCATACTTGGACCCTCCGTGAGCTGTTGGAAGTGAACCGATCAGATTCATGCCCTAAATAGCAAAAGGCCATGGGCAGCTCATCTACTGTAGATAAGCTGGTGGAACTCGCAGAATCTTAGCAAATCTTTGGCATTTCTCTCATTTCTTGACTATCTATATGGCATCTTACTTTATGGTGGGCCAATTGAACCATTGCCAGAGTGCCTTCTGTGCCAGCGAAAGTGCCCCGGTATGATTACCGCAGTGGCCCACGTGAACTTCCTCTAGCACAGTCTTACAGTCGGTGCCATCAACGCACCTCAGAAATGGGGCTGAGAACCCCCTTTTGTACAGTTTATCATCATAGATGTAATATCGAGCCGCTCGAGCTCTCAGCCGACATGCTTCCAATTTGTCTTCTGGCAATTTCCCGTCTTGCAGGTAATCCAAAATGGGATTCATCCACGAGCTTTGGGATACTGCGATCGCCAGTGTTTCAGTTCGTTGTTCTGTACTTGGGGTAGCTAAGGACTCCATAGGTATGGCTCCCAAGAACTCCGCATCCCGGGCAGTTGCAAGGAAAGCTAATGCATCAGCATAAGAGTTTTGGGAACGTGAAATCTGGCGCATTTCATATTTTTCGAAAGTGGCTAAGAGTTCGCGTACCTTTTGTAAGTATGCCACCATCTTCATATCTCTAGCCCGGTATTCTCCATGTACCTGATTGACAACCAGTTGAGAGTCATTGAAGATTACCAAAGCTTCAGCTCATACCTCTTTTACCAGATGGAGCCCAGCTAATAGGGCCTCGTACTCGGCTTCATTATTGGTGGCCGAAAATTCGAATCTCAAGGCGCAGAGGATTTTGTGGCTGTCGGGGCTTATCAACATAACCCAGCGCCTGCTCCTTGTTCACTTGATGATCCGTCCACATATAATTCCCAGGATAGCTCTTCCAAGTTCTCCACTTCCTCGTGAACCAGTCCAGTAAACTCAGTAATGAAATATGCTAATACTTGTCCCTTTATCGTCGTCATTGGTTTGTACTTTATATCGAACTGAACAAGCTCGATGGACCACTTTAGTAAGCGACCCGAGGTGTTTGGTTTTGCAAGATTTGCCTCAATAGGTACTTGGTCAGGACTTTGATCTCATGAGCTTGAAAATAAGGTCGCAGTTTTCTTGATGCCATTATCAAACAATAATCCAGTTTTTCAATTGGTGTGTACCTTGTCTCTGCATCGATCAAGCTTTTGGAGACGTAATATATGGGGTGTTGCACCCCTTCATCCCCCCGAACGAGAGCCACATTGAGAGCATGTTGGGAGACTCCTAAGTATAGGGTCAACTTTTCTCCTTCTTTGGGTTTGGTGAGCAGTGGGGCTCGTCCCATATATTCTTTCAACTGCTGGAATGCGGACTCACATTCTTCTGTCCACTTAAACTTAAAGTCTTGCGCCTTTTTTAAAGCTCAAAGAATGGGAAACATTTAGCAGTTGCCTTAGAAATGAACCGGCTTAGGGCTGCGATCTGGCCGTTGAGGTTTTGCACCTCTTTTTTCCTTATAGACCACCTCATGTTGAGTAAAGCCCTTATTTTGTTCGGATTGGCCTCAATACCTTTGTTATTTACCAGAAACCCCAGAAATTTTCCAAAGGCTACGCTAAATACGCACTTGAACGGATTAAGCTTCATCTAATAGCTCCTGAGAACTTTAAACATTTTTTCCAAATCAGAAACATGGTCCGCTACTCGTTCTGACTTTACTAGCATGTCGTCAACGTATACTTCCATGGTTTTGTCGATCAGTGCTTCGAACATCGTATTAACCAGCCTTTGGTAGGTCGCGCCGGCGTTCTTCAACCCAAAGAGCATGACCTTATAACAATAGAGCCCCCGGTCGGTAATGAATGAGGTGTGCTCCTTGTCGTTGGGGTTCATGGGGATCTGATTATAGCTTGAATAGGCATCCATAAAGCTAAGGAGCTAGTGACCAGCTGTTGCATCCACGAGCTGATCGATTCTTGGGAGAGGAAAGTTGTCCTTAGGACAAGCCTTGTTCATGTTAGTGAAGTCGATACAGGTCCTCCACTTCCCATTTTTCTTTTTCATCAAGACCGGGTTAGCCACCATGACCGGGTAGTGGGCCTCTCTAATGAACTCATTTGCCAAGAGTTTGTTCACTTCTTCCTTAAGAGTGGTATAATGCTCAGGAGTTATTGGCCTCCTCTTCTAGGGCTTGTAGATGGGATCTATGTTAAGCCTATGCGACATAACCTCTGGGGCTATTCCTATCATATCCTCATGGTTCCATGCGAATACATCGAGGTTAGCTTTTAAGGAAATCAGTAAGTTGGGATTTTACCTCGGGGGCTAGATTTTTTCCTAGCTTGAGGTACCTTTCCTCGTCCGCCTCGCTGACTGAGATATCTTCGAGCTCTTCTACCGGACCGGTGGGCTTGTCACAGTCTACCTTGCGGGGATCCAGATCATGGCTAACCCCCTTTTGACTGATTGGTCATGGGTTATCTCTTACAATGACATTTACTTTCTTTCCTTTGGCCCCCATTTTTAGCGCATCTTCATAGTAATGCCTTGCAAGGTGTTGCTCACCTTGTACGCACCCTACTCCATTAGGGGTCGAGAATTTGACTGTCAGTGATCTGGTTGAAGTGACCAGGTCCAGATCGTTCATTGCTGGCCTCTCGAGGACGACGTTATATGCCGAAGAGCAGTCTATAATTAGGAACTCCGCCAGAGTGGTGGCCTAGCGATCCGCATCCCCAATAGTAAAAGGAAGATTAATCCGTCCGATAAGGATCACTGCATCACCTGTGAATCCATAGAGCGGTTCCGGGGACTAGCTCAACTGCTCCGGTCCTAGCCTCATTTGATCAAAACATGCTCTATACATTACATTTACCGAGCCGCCTATGTCCAACATTATCCTCTATACTTCATAATTGCCGATCTAGGCCCGTATAACAAGCACATTGTTGTGCGGCCAATAGACGTTTCTAGTCTCTTTTTCCAAGAAGATGATCTTTTCTGGGGTTGAACCACCCTTAGCTCACTTTACAGGGGCAAACTGCTCATTCGACCTTGCCAACAAGACATGGTTGGCCTCCTGCACATACTTGTCGTGAGACTTGTAGGAAGTTCCAGCGAGGTGAGGTCCACCATGAATCGTGTAGATCGTTCGTACTGTCGATGAGCACTCGTCATCGGAGAGAGGCGGTTGTTGTGCCGGTGATTGGTTTGGTTGATTGGTCGGTCGCACCACGTAGTCTTTCAATCGACCTCTTCTAATCAGGTTCTCAATGGCATTCCTTAGGGCCCAGCATTCAGAGGTGTTGTAACCCGCCTCGTTATGGTATGCATAGAATTTTTCCTTGTTTCTGAACTTGTTAGGAGTTCCCAGCGGGTTGGGCTTCCCGAACTCCTCTCTGTTTCTTTCCATGGCGAAGATCCTTTCTTGGAGATCAGACAGGACACAGTAGCTGTCGAAGCGCCATGACCGCATAGGTCGCTCATCTTTCTCCGCCTTGTGGGCTCGCTTGAAGACCTCGTTGTTTGAGCGTTCCCCCCAAGCTTCCCTTCCTACGTCTCTGCTATTTCTTTTCTTATTCTGGTTAGAGCCCCCAGCTTCTTCTTTCGGTCCAGTAGGTTTCTTCGAACCGAAGGCCTCTTCCCAGCAGACCTCCTTAGCAGCTCGTTCGTAGAATTCCCCTAAGTTTTTAACCGGGGTCCTGTAAATGCTCTCATAAAGCTTCCCATCTTTGCGGAGGCCCGAGGAGATTGCAGTCAGGATGTTTTCATCGGAGGGATCTTCTATATTGCTCACCTAGCGTCTGAACCTGGCAATATAGTCATTCAAGGACTCATTTGCTCTTTGGAACACCATGGCGAGGTGACATGGAGGGGCAAGCTGCCTTCTCAGTGCTCTATATTCATTGAGGAATCTCCGTTGGCATTCCTCCCAGTTGTTGATGCTGCGAGGTGGAAAGCTCCTAAACCAAACTCGGGGAATATCACCCAAGATCGCTAGGAAGGCACGACATTTGACCAGCAAGCTAGTTGTCTACAAATTCATTTGAATATTGTACGCATCCAGCTAAACATAGGGGTCGTTGTCCCCGTTATACTGTGACATACTTAGGACTTTAAATCTTGGGGGAAGGGGTTTAAGGTCAACTTCTCTTGTGAATGGCGTCCTATCCCCATGGCCATTATTCTGGTTGCGGACTCCTTGTTGTGCCTCTAACTGCCGGACTCTTTGGTACAGCTCTTCCACAGTTGAGTCCGGGTCCGCAGATCGTTGGGCCTACGATCACCTACTTCTTTCTCGTTCAGGAGAATGGTAATCCGAAAATGGGTAATTGTCTCCAATATCCTCCTTTGCTAGTGGGGGTCTCTCTTCTTACGGTTGGCAAACCCTCCGAGGCGAAGCTGGTGGATCATGGACAACCTGCGCTTGAGTTTGGGATAGAATTTTGATCGCGTCAGCGAGCTTCATCACTGTATTCTCTAATGCCTCCTGGCATTGCTACAAGTCCTGGATCGCCCCTATCGCAGCGGTTTGGACGGTGGGTTGGACGGGAAACTGCGGTGGAATACCGGTGGCGTTTTCGGTCAGTGGTGGCAAAGGAATATCCGCTGCCAAAACAACAGGCCCTCCATTTGGTGGAAAATCTTGCAGTCGATCGGGGTGATTATTTGGTGGATCGACTATCGCGTCGAAACTTCGAGTATTCCTTCCTCTTGCCATGGTTATTGATCAGAGCGGCCCCTTCCTCTAGCGCCAAAATATCGACGTTTAATTCCGGCCGATCGTGATTTGTTTTGGGCCGTAGTGAGTGAATCCAAAATACCAAGAGAAAGAAAACAAAAATAACATATATGAGTGAACACAAGGAATTTTCACGTGGTCCGGCCAGACGATGCCTACTCCACAAATGTACTCCAATTATTCTTTTTGTTCCCCCTTATGATATTTCTGACTCCTATTTATAATGAGGGGCATTTATAATTTACATAAGATATAAAAATATAAAGATGATATAATGGGGGACAAACAATCATTATATTCTACATAAAATCGGGAGCGGGATCCTCATTACGAGGAGTATGGTTCGCCTCAGATAAAGTAAGTGAGTCCCTGCCTCTGGCTGTTCAGCAGCCTTGTTGTCCATGCAAACTGGAGGTTTCAGGCCAGCGAGCTGAACGGTTGAGCCAGCGAATTAGGGGCTTTATTGGGAGCTCTTTAAATCAATCGCTGGGAGTTCACTGGAAGCCTTATCGGGAGCTCGCTGGGAGCTTGCTTGGTTCTGCGATATGAGCTCGGATTTCAAGGGTGTATGAACTTTCTTTGACGAGGTCGCTTGGATCTTCTGGGCTTCAGGCGATTGGGGCGGCTCACTAAACTGAGTTTAGCCCATAAGGAGTGGTACAAGAAATACATATGACAATACTTGATATGGAGACAACAATGAGTTTGAAGAAAACGATTAATGAAGAAGCAACAACACTTTAATGGAAAACAATAAAGACTCGCGAGAAAAATTGACGGCGAGTACGAATGTGTGGGAAAAAAGTAGAAAGGATCCTATAATAGGAATCCCAATAAGAAGACAAGAAGCAAGCAAGGTATTTTTGTGCAACACACATTCAAAAGTTTTAATTTTGCAAAGATTTTTAAAGTATCCTATTTTTCGAAAGTTTAGTACTAAAGTCCTATTTTTGCAAATTTCCCCGGCTTTTATTCAGTGTATGCGGTTGCCGGGCGCCAAGTTTGAATTTGACTTTTATTCAGTGTATGTAGTTCAGATGCACGGAAACGAATGTGCTCTCTCGCCCCCAGCTGTCCTACGATTTATCTAGTCAGTGATCGTGGGGCAAAGAGTCCATCATCCGGTTGGATGCACGATCAAGCGGTGTGGTTCGCCAAACCGAATAGACCTAAATGACACAGAGAAATACCAAAAAAATAGACTGCAGATTCGCACCTGGATTATGTTGAAGAAGTGCATTTTGACAGGTGATTTCAGTAGCAAAAAATGGGTCGGCGGCTCATCAGCATCATGCGGAGCCATTTAACATGACCAACGAGGCGTCCATCTAAATAAATAAGATTAATATAAAAATAAATATTTTTTGTATAATTACATACAGTTACAATTCACATTAATTATTCTTATGTATGAAAAAGAAAAGCTATTCCGCTTGCAATGCAACATTCCAGTTTAATACTTGAATTTGAATCAAGTCGACGGGTTTGTTAAGTTTTATTGGATAAAATACTTAAATTATCTTTCATTTGTTTTTAATAATAATTATTGTCCTTGATTGATAAAAGTAATGAAATAACAATTTAGATATTTTGTCTACTCCATCTATCTAATTAATCTTATAATCGATTACAATATTGATTGGTAATTTTTTAAATATCTTTTATTTTCATATTCAAAATTATTTTCTTTCTTATTAAAAATAATCTTTGAAACACCTTTTTTTTTTAGAATGTATTTCATGTCGTTATTTGAATTTTATAAAAAAAAAAAATTGTTGCAAAGGTCTTTTACCAATTCTTACCATATGCATCTTGCTTTCAAAATCTTAATTTGCTTGATCTTCTATATTTATTTTTTATTTTTTATTTTTTTTTTCAAATTCACTAGAGATTAATCTCCTAAGTGTTTGCCTTTAACTAGTTTCACTTTTTACCTAAACTTTTGTATTTAGTTTATCAAGGTGGGGGTATTTGTATGTATATTCATTTTCATGGATTGAATCTAATTTAATTCATAGCTTGTATTAAAGAGTTTGAATTTTTAATTTATTTCAAAATATTGAGATTAAAAGAAAAAAAAAATTGGACATTCCGACCAAAATTTTTTGAAAATCCTTAAAATAAATTCTGTCACTACAACCCAATATGTGAACGTAAAAATTGTTGCTCCACCAAAATAAAATAGCATGTCTTAAATATAAATTTAGTGTGTATAATGGGTTAACATTTTTGATATGCTTGATATTATTAAAATAAAATATATACATGCTTCACATATAAACCATCTACAAAACATGACATGACTCAAAAATAACAAAACTTTCAAATTCTACGCTTCAAAGATTTTTTTCCCTTTGAACCATTTGTCTAACTTAAAATGTTTGAATATTTCATGAGATGAATTCAAACTAGAAGATAAAGATTTTGAGTGAGGAACTCAAAAAATAGAACATTTATATAAAAATACATGCATAAAAAAAATGCAAGTTTCTGTTTTACACTGCCATTTGTGACCATATTAAGATCATTTCACGACCTTTCTCAATTGATGCTTAAGCACTTCTTGTAAGGTCCTAGACCACATCATCTCGACTCTAAACAACGTAAAACAAAATAACATAGTCATACATTATTATATATACAAATGAAAAGCCAAGCATAATACATTTTCAAAATTGATTTCTCATACAATATAAAAAAAAAGATACGAAATAAGAATTTGTGGGTAAGGAAAACTCATATTGGGGTCTCTTTGAAGAAGATCTTGCTTGCTCATCATAGCTTCCCAAGCTCTCATTGATCACCTTGGTGAAAGTTTTTTATTCATTTTACTAGTTTTCTCCATTTTGTTTCTTCCTTCTCAATTCTTCTCTATTTTTTCTCATCCTTCATACTTGTTTCAACTCTCTCAAGCAGAAAATCATCCCTTAATTAATAGGACCTCTAACTTTTTTTTTTCTAAAAAGAAGCCAATTAACATAAGAGATTTGTGTTTTATTTTTGTTTTTTAAGTTTTCCTTTCTTATAAATTGTATTAATTTATACATGAAAAAAAAAAAGGATTCAATGGGGGATGCTTCCAAACCATCCCTAATGGTGTCCAGTGGCAACCCAAAGCAACCTCTTAATAGAGGAAGGGTACCAATGTAGCCTTTGTGTGCAACAAATAGCTTTTTTGTTGCCCTCTATGAGGTCCCTTTCATAAAAATGGACCTCATGACAATCAAAGAGGGAGAAGAGCCTGGCGGGTTGAAAACTCTGAAGCACAAAAACGACGAAAATGGCTTGAAATGCTTTTTGAGCCATTTCTGTTATTTGCGAAACATTTCAAGACTATTTCGCAAATTACAAAAAGTGGCTAGAAACACATTTTTTGTCACCGATATAAATATAAGTTCCAGTCAAACTCCACTTTCTAGATCTTTTTTCTTCTTCTTTTAGTCTGAATCTCAAAGTCCCTCGCTTTCAATCGCCGTTGCTTCTTGCTTCTCTATCGCTTTTGGTCATCATTCTTCGTCATTCCCTTGCCTTTGATCGTTGTTGCTTCTTACTGCTCCCTTTGGGACATCATTCCCTCATCACCGATCGCTTTATTTACTTCATTGTTGATTGTAGGTAATTTTTGTTTTAAAATTTTGTCCAAAACTTTAGTCATGTGCTTCTTGATTTGCTCCAATGGGGGATTTGTTCACTGTTAAGTGTGATTGCTTGAATATTTGTTCATTGTTGATAGAGTTTAATTATATGTATATTTTTATTTAATTTCATCTTAATCTTATATTATTATTTCTACTTAAAATGTGTGTTTATATAGATTTTACATTATTTGAATCTCTTTTTGGTAGAAAGCAAGCAAAGGAATTAAATTTGAAGATTTGGGCCTAAAAAGATAAAAAAATATATTATAAATTAATTTAAAAATTTATTTTAAAATTAATATTATATTATATTATATAGTTCAAAAGAAGTCCACGTTGAGGGGAAGATTTGGGCTAGGGCATTAAGTGCATATATATATATATATATATATTATTAAATTGAAAAGAAAAGAAGATGGAATTGGAGACGCCTGTGGCTAGGCTGCATGGAGCCAAGATCTGTTGTTCCATTTTACTGTCCTCTTCTTTGGCTAGCCACATCACCTATTTTTAAATAATAATTTTTACAAAAAAGTTATAAAATCAAACAAAAAAATTATAAATGAAATATATGTTGATTATATATATGTTATTATTTGATTTTATAATTTTTTATTTGATTTTATAAATTTTTTACAAAAATTACTATTTAAAAATGGGTGATGTGGCTACTTCTTATTGGCTGGACAAAAAAATGAACAGCAAAATAGAACAGCAGATCTTGGCTCGGCGAATGATATATATATATATATATATTATATTAAAAGGGAGAGACCGGAAGGAATTAAGAGACGCACGGGAAAGGAATAAAGGTGCCGCATGAACTGACTTGAAGGCATATATATGGCGGCGGACGGAGAACATTTGGCAAGGAATTGAATTTAAGGCATATATATAGTGGCGGACATAGAAGAATTGGCAATTGAAGCCGGGAGCATCTTCTTTTCCATTCAACTTTTTGTTTTTATTTTTATTTTAATAATATCTAGCTAAATTATTTTAACTAGAGTTTAAATTAATTTTAATTCTGAAATTATATAATTATTTATTTAGTTTGATTCAAAACTCGAATATTATTTACATAAAGAATGTATATTATTGTGTTTAATATTTTAAAAAATTAATCACATTTTAATGATTTAATAATTTATACATGACTGACTAAAAAATTATTATAAATTAGATCTATAGGTAATATAAATCACATGTTTGATTATGATACCGAGAAATGATTAGCTCGTATGTGAGAATTGAGAAAGTTTAATGAGTCACATCCCCTTTGGAGATTAGAGATTTTCAAATAATTTAATACTTATTTTTTCTTTTGACATTTGCTCAGAAATTTGACAATAAAATTAAATTAATAAAGAATTAATATGATTTGAGAAAACTTATTAATTAATTGAGGAAAATCCACCATCACATGCAAATAATTATAAAATACTATAAGGGTATTTTTGATTTTGAATTGAATTGAATAAATAATTCCATAACCTAGCTAGATTGAATGAAATCTAAATCCTAGTGCATTCATTAATTAAAATTTCTCATAAAGAATTCAATTTTTCCTTTATTTTTCTTTTTATTCATTGGATTAATTAATTAGTTCAACTTATCCTAAATTAAAATTATTTTGGTATTGCGATCTAATTCTTATGAGATTGACATTCATTTTATCACTATATGCATATTTGACTAGGGTACACTTGTCTGAATTAATTTTGCATAAATCACACATCAAGTTTTTAGCGCCGTTGCCGGAAACTAGTTTATTGCATATCAAAATTACATAAGTTAGGCTTAGATTGAATATCTATTTGTTTTACTTTAGGATTTAAATATTTTAATTTTATTTTTTTTAGCTTTTAGGAAATTTTTAATTCCTTCTTTTCTTTTTATTTATAGGTTTTCTTTTTAGGATTATTTTTTTTTCATCTCTTAGGAATTTATTTTTAATTTATTATTTATTATTTTATTTTTCCTTTTTTTTTTTTGTAGGTTTCATGGTGCATGACATGCACTAGTGGTGGAGAATTGATACCCATTGATTAAGAAATTAAAAAAAATATTAAAAAAATAAAAAGAAGAAGAAAAAGAACAAGATGGAGCAAGACCAAGAAGCTCAAAATAATCTAAGGACATTGAGCTCATATGCTACACCTACTTTGGATGGACTACATCAAGCATTAGGAGGCCCAATGTGCAAGCAAACAATTTCGAGATCAAAGCTACAATTATTAAGATGATCCAGATGAGTGTACAATTTTTTAGCCTTAATGATGATTCTAACTCTCATACTACTAATTTTCTTGAAATATGTGATACTTTTAAGCATAATAGAGTTAGTGAGAATGCTATTCGACTTAGGTTATTTCTATTTTCCCCAAAAATTAGAGCAAAATAATAGTTTAATTCTTTTCCTGCATGTTCTATTACTACATGAAATGATTTGGCACAAAAAATTTTATCTAAATATTTTTCACTTGCTAAAATAGCTAAATTAATAAATGACATAACAACTTTTTCACAATTTGATAATAAATCATGATATGAGTCGTGAGAGAGATATAAGGAATTGTTTAGGAAATGTCCTCACCATGGTCTACTTGTTTGGATGCAAGTGCATACTTTTTATAGTGGCATTAATCAATCTTCTCATTCAATATTAGATGCAACTACAGGTGATACCCTTATGAGAAAAACTCTTGAAAAAGCATATGAACTTTTGGAGGAGATAGCGACCAACAATTATCAATGGGATAATGAGAGAGCAAACAAAAAAGGAGTTGGAATTTATAATATTGATCCTATCATTGTTTTATCTAATTCAAATTGCTGAATTAAATAAGAATTTGGATAATTTGGAGGTTTCAGCTACAAATTCTTCTTTTCTCATTTTCTTTATTGTGAGCTTTGTGGGAACAAGGGACATGTCAGTGTTTATTGTCAAATAGGAAATCATTTTTCTCCTTGTTCTTTTGAACAAACTAATTTTATTTCTTATGGTGGCAACAGATCAAATTTTAATTCCTACTCCAACACTTACAATCTAGGATGGAGGGGCCATCCCAATTTTTCTTGGAGTAATAATAAACAAAGAGCGCCCCCTGGCTTTCAACAACAACAACATCAAATTTCACAAGAGAAGAAATCGAATTTGGAAGATATGATGGCAAAGTTTATCAATAGTATAGAGGCAAGAATGCAAAATTTGGAAACTCAAATTGGATAACTTGTCCAAGCAATTTCAGAAAGACTACAAGGAGGATTGTCTAGCACTACTGAGAAGAATTCAATGGAGCATGTAAAATCCATCACTTTGGGAAGTGGAAAAAAACTTGAAAGTGAAGACAAAGATGAAGAGCATACAAAATAGGAAGAAAGCCAAGAGCTTGAAGCTAAAGAAGATGACTGTGAGTTATCAATGGAAAAAAAGAGAAGTTATTCTTCTCTTAATTTAAAATCTTACAAACCTCTTCTTCCTTTTTCTAAAATATTTCTAAAGGCTAACTTGGATAACAATTTGCTAAATTTTTAGAGGTGTTTAAAAAGTTGCATATTAATATCCCTTTTCTTGATGTTATTTCACATATGCTAAGTTATGCAAAATTTTTGAAAGAAATAATTTCAAACAAAAGAAAGTTGAAGGAATTTAAGATGGTGAAACTTAATGAAGAATGCTTAGCAATTCTACAAAATAAATTGCCTCCAAAACTTAAGGATCTGGGGAGTTTTTCTATTCCTTGCACTATTAGTGAAATTAATTTTGATAAAATTTTATGTGACATTGGTGCAAGTATTAATTTGATGCCCTTTTCTGTTTTTAAGAAGCTTAGATTAATAGAACCAACACCTGTCATTATTTCTCTTCAATTGACGAATAGAAGTATCAAATATCCAAGAAGAGTAGTGGAAGATGTTTTGGTAAAAGTAAATAAATTTATTTTTCCTGTTGACTTCATTGTTCTGGACATGAAAGAATATTATATATGCCCCTAATTTTAGGGAGACATTTTCTTGCCACATGGAGGGCTTTGATTGATATCCAGCAAAGCAAAGAACACTTAGCCTTAGAATTTATTATGAGACAGTTACTTTCAATGTGTTTAAGGCTAAGAAACATTCTAATGGCAATGAAAAAGAAGTCTTAAGGATATATGACATTGATGATTTGGTAGAGAGATTTATGGGTGTGCAAAAGTTCGAGTAACTTGAACTAACCAAATAGAATCGATCGATCTGGTTCAGTTATTCTTGATAGACGATTCGGTTCGGTTATTAATTTTCCAAAAAATCGGGTAGTTGGTTCGGTTTGATTATTACGGTATAAATAACCAAAAAAATCGAACCAAACTGTCCAGTCCTCCGCATAACAACCCCCCCACCCAAAATCGAACTAAACTATTTAGCCCATTGCATAACACCCCCTCCCAACCCAATACCTAGCCTAACCCCCCGGCCCCCTACACCCGAATCCCTAATCCCACCTATGAGCTAATCGATTCAACCCTAATCCTCATCGTTACCGTCCATTCGAAGACTTGGAACCAATCGTTGTCGCCCCACCACCCAACACCCAGCCCAACCCCCTTGCACCCGAATCCCACCTGAAAGAGTAAATCGAAACCCTAAGTCCCTAACCCTCGCCATCACCGTTGGAACCAATCATTGTCGTCATCGGCTTCTGAATAATCACCCATCCCATTGACATGGACAGGTAAGATGCATAGACCTGACATCATCACCCTTTCATCCATTCTCTTTGGAGCAATCATATTCAAAGCACACAGAGAGAGAAGAGAGATAGTATCGAAGCTTCCGTCCGCTTCAATTCCTTGATTAATTCAAACTTGAAGGTTAACAAGTACATATACAGGTGAATGATATGTATTGCAAGGTAGGTTTTGTGTAACTTTTGAGTGAATGATCGTAGAAATCAACTGATGCCATTTTATTAACCATGAATGAAATTTACCCAATTTCCCTTCAATTTTAGATTTGGATGCAAAGGCTTTTGTAAATAAATGAACGTTGATGTTTAGATTGATGTTGTGGATGGATGCTATGTGTTTACATTCATATATGTGTGTTTAGATTGATTGATGTTGTGTGTTTGGATGTTGTGCATTCAGTTTATTGTATTTGAATTCAGATAAGTAGCTTGTTTTTGGTTTAGTATATTGGTTATGGTCGGTTATTAACTTATTATGCTAATCGGTTTGGTTTTTGGTTCGATTACCAAAAATTCAAATTCGGTTAGTGAATAGGTTTGGTTGGTTCGATTTGATTTTATGTCTAAGTTCAGTTCGGTTAAGTATTTTCGATCCAGTTATAACCGAATGCATACCTCTAAAGAGATTAGATGAGCCTATAGAAAATTGCATTGCTAACTCTTTTGATGAGCAAGAACAAATTTTAAATGCCAATAACAAGATTGTAGCCGTGGGCTATTTGGAAAAAAACAAAAAGGTTGTCCATCCAAAAGAGATAAATTGTTGTCTTTGGATGTTTCTTCTTCTTCTTCAAAAGCCAAGCCACTAGGTCATGAAAAGGAAAAGTTGATAAGGATGTTGAACGAGCAAAAGAAGGGGATTAGATTGAAAGTTACTAACATTTAAGGAATAAGTCTATCAACTGACATTCACAAAATTTTGACAAAAGAATGATTCAAGTCTCCGTGAATATAGATACCTAGTCAAGCTAATGACTATAAAGAAGCGCTTGATGGGAGGTAACCCATTCAAAATATTATTATTATTTTTAGAATATTTTTGGATTGTTTTCTTATTTCATTTTTTTTTCTAAGACTTGTTGAATCTAGAAATTCGGTCCCTCCTCATCCAATAGAATTCGCCTAGCAATTTTCAAACAATTCAATAAAGCCTATATCAGAGGAGTATTTGCTAATTTTGAAACATTCTAATAAGGTCTATATTAAGGGAGTATTGCTTTTCTTTTCCTTCTTTCTCATTTTTAACATTGGGAACAATGTTTAATTTAAGTGTGGGGGTGGGAAATTCAATAATTCTTATGATTGCCTAGAAAAAAAAAAAAGAAATATATAATGTGCATGAATGATGATTTTCTTTAAAAAAATATTTTATTTTCATGTTTAGGCCGATTTCATGTTTTCTACATTAACTTTGGTTCAATGCATAGTTAATTCAAGATTGAGAATTATTCTATTTGATTATTAATTTTAGGTTTAGCAGTATCAAGGAAAAAGAATTGATCATGTCGGATTATCATGATTGTTGAAATATATGCTTTTTAATTCATGGGATTTTGTTGAATAATATTTCTCGAAACTAGGCCTAAACAGAGTTGAAGTAAAATGGGATGATGAAAAAAAAAATGTTATTACTATTTATCTACTTCTATGTTTTGAGCTGCTTAGTAGTAATTGGGGGCTGACAGTGTACTCTTGCATCATTCTTCATGTCAAACGGTGGTTCAAAATATGAGTATGCAAATGTATTCAAAACAATTATTTAGGGGAGTAACCGATGTCTTCATTACAAAATGTCAACATTCGTGTCAAAAGCTAAGTAATGCTTAGGAAAGATTGATAAAAAAAAATCATTATCCCTATTACTCCTTATGTTTGTAGTAGTAGAGAGAAGCTATGTTGCATGGAAACACCTCATAGGTGTCGTTTCCCCGTTTTCGAAACGTTTCTTATTCTCGTTTCGGTAGAGGTGTCAAAAGGGCCAGGCCGGCCTGGCCCGGCCCACAGGCTTTTTAAAAGGGTCTGGCCAGCCCTTTTACTAAAAGGGCCAGGCGGGGCCCGGGCCCTTTTGCCAAGGATAGCGCCCAGCCCGGCCCACGACCCCTCTATAAGGGGGCTGGGCCCTTAGCCCACAGGGCCTAGCTGGCCGGGCCCGGGGGGCCCGACCATTTTTTTTTAAATATTTTGTTTTAAAAATAATACATATAATATATACATATATAAATATCAAAATAATACAAATATAAAAATCATTTTTTTCTTTTTAAAAAATTTTTCATCTTAATTCTTAAGTTTTAAATATTATTTCATCATGTTATATTTCAAAATTCTATATGCCTTATAAATTTTCTTGTAAATTGATATGAAAAATAATGTACATATAAAAAGGAGAATGTTTATTTATAATTTAAATATATAAAAAAATTAACTTAAAAATTTTAAATAAATTGATGGTTATTATTTATATATATTACGAAATTAATTTTTTTAGTATCTAATATCAATAATTATTAAAGAATAACAAAATTAAAAAAAAATGAGTAAGAGGCCTAAGGGCCTAACTGACTGGCCCATAAGGGCCTCATGGGACCGACCCAAAAGGGCCTAACGGGCCACGGGCCGGGCTGGGCCGGGTCAAGCCGTGGGCCCAATTTCTTTGGCCCGGCCCCTTTTGAACAGTAACGGGTTGGGCGGCCCGCAGGCCGCCGGCCCTTTTGACACCTCTACGTTTCGGACCCCATTTATGCCTATTTTTTTTAAAAAACGTCCGTTTCCACGTTTCCATTTTCTATCGGAAACGTTTCCCGTTTCCGTTTCCGTGCAACATAGGAGAGAAGTGACTGCAAGAAAGCTATTGCATGATTTAATTGTATTAATTGCAAGGTTTCATGAATTAATTTTAAAGTATTTATGGCATCAAAAGTGATGATTTTGCACGATTAATTCTTTCAATTAATGCTTTTGAATTAGAATTGATATGATAATATGCATTGTAACCAAGTTTGTGATTAATTATGCATTGCTATGTTGTCAGATTTCTTGTTTTGGCTAAGCGTGAAAAAAATGTTTATTTTTTAGTTTCTTCTTTGCTTTGTTTAAGGACAAGCAAAATGTTAAGTGTGGGAGTATTTGATAGGGTTTAATTGTATGCATATTTTTCTTTAATTTTCATCTTAATCTTGTGTTATTATTCCTATTTAAAAGATGTGTTTATATGAATTTTACATTATTTTAATCTTTTTTTGTAGGAAGCAAACAAAGGAATTAAATTCAAAGATTTAGATATAAAAAGAAAAAATATATATTATAAATTATATTATATTATATAACTTAATATTATATTATATAATAGAGAAATTCTATTTGCAACCACTTTTTTTACTCTTCGCAGACACTAAAAACTCACCTTCCCCCTTTTACACTTTGCAGCCACATTAATAATTCTTCGCAGCTAAAATTTTTCAAAAATACCCTCTTCTATCACCATCCCACATAGCCACAGCCATCCACACACAATAATTCCTGAACACATCCTCAAACCCCAACAACTCGAATCGTCAGTCAGTGTTTGTCGACCGACTGTGTAGGTGTGGGTGTGGGCTACCTCTGCAAAATCAGAAGCGGCATCACAGTCGCCACCATCACAGTAGATACACACACATATATATACACACACACAGACACTAGGCATGATGGCCATACTCGCCGACAGTACCCCATTCATGGCCCCACAAACCTTGGGGTTTGGGGCTTCTTAAAGGTCCCCAAACCCCAGGTTTTGGACCGCCTTAATGGCCCTTAAACTTTAGGGTTCGGGGAGTCTTTTAAGGGGGACATGGAGGTGATCGTCGCCAGCGGGTATGGCTACTACCAATTGTGTGCTTATGTCTGTGTGTATATATATATGTATGTATACATGTATATATATATATGTATGTGTGTGTGTGTATTAGAAATGGGAAATGAGCGGGTTAGCCCGGCTGGATCCGCATCCCCCTTAGCCCACCCATTTGGTGGGCCGGGCCGAATTTGGCCCGTAAGGGAGCCGGGCAGGGCCAGGGAAATAGAAATTGGGGCTCGACACGACCCTGTGGCCCTTAATAAATGGACCAAAGTGGCCGGGCCGTGGACCTGGCTATCTGGGCCGGCCCATGAGCCATTTATTTTTAATTTTTTTAAACATAATTTTTTAAATATTTTTTTTCTCAAATGTAACTAATATTTTTTAAAATATGCTTATAAGTAAACATTATTTACTTATACTTTTTATGTTTGTAAAATTATGTTTAAATTATGTTTACTGTAAACATAATTTTACAAACATAATGTTTATAATAAACATTATGTTTTCAAACATAATTATGCTTACAAACATTATAATAAAATTATGTTTACACTAAACATAATTTTTTAATTATTATGTTTAAAATATGTTTGTAATTACTAATTACAAACATAATTTTTTAAATATTTTTTTTATTTTTGGTGGGCTGGGTCGGGCCATTTTAGCATGCCAGTTGGTGGGCTGGGCCGGGTCACAGGCCACATATTGCTGGCCTGACACGACCCTAATTTTGTTGGGCGGGCTAGCCTAGCCTGTCTGCTACAGTAATGGGCCTGGCCGGGCTGACCCATGGGCCGCCCGGCCCATTTTCCATCTCTAAGTGTGTATATACATATGTGTATCTGTATATGTGTTCGGATGCATCGCCTTCTACTCCACAATTGTATTTTTATTCGTTTTTTTTTTTTATCTTCTCCCTCATCGTATCTAGTGTTCTTGGCTGCATCATCTTCGGCGTGAATGGACAATTGCATATGGTGGTTGGCGGCCAGTTTATTAAGAGAAAGTGGCTGTAATAAGGAGGGTAAAAATAAATTTTTAAATAAAAATATTTCAGATATATTAAAAAATAGTTGTGGAGAGTAAAATAAGTGACTACAAATAGATTTTTTTCTATATAATATTATAAAGGGCTATTAGTTTCAAAAAGCCAAAATTTTTTGAGTTTTGGCGATTTTATCCAATCCTTCTAATTTTGGCAATTAAGACCGAATTTGTAAAGTTAGTAGCAATTTTATCCAAATTGAAAAAATTGGCTGCTCGACTTGTTATTTTTTTTTTTGTAATAAAAAGTTAAATACATTTTTTTGAGTGTGTAAGTTTAATTTTTTTGTTGCAAGAACACCCTCACTTTCTTTTTAAATAGCTCCAAACAAATTGTCCCTTCCATGTTAGATCAATTTTTTAGATAACTCCACAACAAATCACCCTCACTATCATTTTATTTTTAAACAGCCCCTAAAATCTTATAAACGTTTAAATACATTCGATGCAATAGCAGTAGGAATGAAGAGTTAAATATTTTCAACGGTCGCCATTGTCATTAACTACGATGGTGGTTCAAGTAGGACAAAAAAAAAAAAAATTTGTCCTACTTAGAAAGTCTAAACATAAATTTATGCAAAAAAAAATCAACAGATAACAAAGTCATTTTATAAGCAATAATGAATAATTATTTCATGAAGGCAACTAAAGTAATATACACACATATACATTAATTATAATTTTTTGAAATACAAAATAGAATATTATATTCCCTTAAAAAGGTACCCAAAAAAAATATAAACTCTTTTACTATATTACACATAAATGTTAAAATAGTCCATTTCTTTTTAGAATGACATAGCAAATATATTATATTTGAATGGTATATATATATTTTTTATAATAAAATGTTAAATTATTATATAAAGTTATATTTAACAAAATTGTATGGCCACGATCGGTCAGTCCGTGAGAGTGATTTATTTAGCTGATTTTTCTACAATAAAAAAATTAAACTCACACTCAAAAAAATGTATTTAACATTTTATTATAAAAAAATAAAACAACAGGTCAGGCAACCTATTTTTCAATTTGGATAAAATTGCTACTAATTTTATAAATTTGATCTTAATTGTTAAAATTAAAAAAATTAAATAAAATAATCACAACTCAACAAATTTTGACTTTTTGATGCTACCAGCTCTATTATAAAGTTAAAATAAAGTCCACGTTGAGGGGAAGACTTGGGCTGGGGCATTAAGTGCATATATATATATATATTATTAAATTGAAAAGAAAAGGAGATGGAATTGGAGACGGCCGTAGCTAGGGCGCATGATATATATATATATATGTATAATTATTATATTAAAGAAGAGAGATAGGAAAGAATTAAGAGACGGCGCACAGGGAAGGGATAAAGGTGCCGTAGGAATTGAATTGAAAGCATTAATCATTTTACAGGTCCGACAGATCTACCGAATGATTCATAAAAAAGAAATAAAAAGATAATTTTACCTTTGCATACTTTGTAAATTTGCAAAGCGAATCATTGCCCTTTCTGCTCTATGCGTCTCTCCTACCATGGTCGTCGTCTCTCCTCGCTGCTGTGCCTCGCTACCGTCGCCTTTCTACCATTGCCGTCTCGCTAACAGTCGATGCAACGGCTATCGGCAACGGTAAGGCAAGGCGAGGCGACAATGGCAGAGAGGCGATGGAGGCGAGGCGACAACAGCAAGGCACGACGGCGAGGAGAGGCGACGGCTATGGCAGGAGAGACACACAGAAGAGGGGGGAATCCATGGAAGGGGGAGGGAGAGAGTAGAGCGTGGGGCAAAATCGTCTTTTTACCCCCTTTCGGTAAACTCGTCGAGCTTTTTAGCATTTTCCTTAAAGGCATATATATATAGTGGGGGACAGAAAAGAATTGAAGGCAATTGAAGCCGCGCAAGAGCATCTTCTTTTCTATTCAACATTTTATTTTTATTTTAATAATATTTAACTAAATTATTTTAACTAGGATTTGGATGAATTTTAATTATGAGATTATGTGATTATTTGTTTAGTTTGATTCAAAATCTGATTATTATTTGCATAAATAATTTATATTATTGTGCTTAATATTTTAAAATATTAACCACCTTTTAATAATTTATGCATGATTGATTAAAAAATTATTATAAATTAAATTCATAGACAATATAAATCATATGCTTGATTATGATATTGAGAGATGATTAGCTCATGTATAGGAATCGAAAAAGTTTAGTGAATCACGTTTCATTTCGAGATTATAGATTTTTAAACAACTTAATGTTTATTTATTCTTTTAAAATTTGTTTAAAAAATTGATAGTGAAATTGAATTAATAAAAGATTAATATGACTTGAGAAAATTTATTAATTAATTGAGAAAAATTCACCATCACATGCAAATAATTATAAAATACTGTAAGGGTATTTTTGATTTTGAATCTGGTTGAATAGATAATTCCATAATCTAGATTAAATGAAATTTAAATCTTAGTGTATTTATTAATTAATTTTTCTCATAAAGAATTCAATTTTTCCTTTATTTTTTTTTATTCATCCGATTAATTAATTAATTCAACTTAGGCTAAATTAAAATTATTTTAGTATTGTGATCTAATTTTTGTGAGATCGACATTCGTTTTATCACTATATGCATATTCGACTAGGATATGCTTTCCTAAATTAATTATGCATAAATCACACATTAATTGTTCAGTACAAATGCTTGATATAATGTTTAGTGTTTTGGCTTATTATAATTTAATTTGTATTTGCACAAATATTGTGGAAAATGATTTCTGTTTTGCACTATTATTATGATATTATAATATGAAAGTTATAAATTTAAATAATTATTTATTTTGATTGTTGTGTTTGTTTATGATCATATTAATATTAGTTGTATATGTATTATTAAAATAAAATTGTACATTAACATTAAATTAACATGCTATATTTTTACTTTACTTTATTTTCAAAGTTTATAATATATCGTGAATTTTATGTTTATGTTTATTTGAATGCATCATGAAAATTATGTTTATTATTTATGTTTGAATTATTTTTTTATAATATTTTATATAAAAAATTATATTTATAAAAAATTACTATATTTTTTTAATTTACATTTTATTTCATATTTTCATTTCTTATTTTTTTTTTTAAAAAAATATTATTTTTTGTTTCTATTTTTGTGCAACCTAAATTGACAATTGAGGTAGCTTGTCGCTCATTATATATATATATATATCTCATTCGACTCACTCAATTGGTCAAATAATTTTTTTAAATTAAATTTGAATTGATTTTTTAAGTCACCAAATATTTAAAAAAACAATTTAAAATATTATAGTATTATAACGAATTATGTGAACAAATTATATTTATATATTTGAAAAAAACTTCTAAAATTAACTACTACTGCTTAATACAGTGACATGGTTCCATCTTCAACCACATAATCAATTAAAAATCTTAATAAAAACTTAAATACAGTTTGATAAACTCAAAAATCATAATCTCTAAAATTTTTAGACAAAATTTAAACATAATTAAAATTATAAAATCCTAAACTAAAGAAAACTTCAGTATAAGAGAGAATCGGAGAATTAAGATCCAAAACCCGGGAACCAACCGGGGCCGGGCCTTTCTGGGTTTGACACGGCTCCAAGCCCAGCCGTCCCACTCACTACTCGCCTGCATCCCTTAAAACACATACATCGGTCGCTTTTTCTTTGATCGATTCAAGTCGGACAAACCAGCGAAGGATTTCGCAGAGAGAGAGAGAGAGAGAGAGAGAGGCGGATAAAGATGGGAGGAGGAGGACATGGACACAGCACGTCCTACAAGGGCGTGACTCTGCATCATCCAAAGCGCTGGCATGTCGTCACTGGAAAGGGCTTGTGTGCTGTTATGTGGTAACTACCCGCCCAACCCTCTCCCTGTATATATATGTGCTTGCGTGATTTCTATTATTGATTCATGCCGGCTTGTGTGTCTGTTTCGAATGATGAATGCTCACTATGGCCTCAGATCTGCGAGTTTGTCTGTGCTAGGGCTCCTCAGCACAAGTGGGGGCCAATTTTGAATGCTTCGCTATTGTATAGGTAGTTACTTGCTTGGGTTTCGACTTGTTGATTGTGCAATTGATCAAGGACCACCCTCTTTAGGCGGAGTTGATTTTATTATGGGGTTACGGGTTCTTTGTTTGCTAGCTGATTAGGGATTTTGTCCTCTGTTTCTTCGTTGTGGCTGAGTTCAAATGAGCTGCTTATTCGCATCCTAAGGTGGTCCAGCTTGGAAAGATTTTGATATTTACGGGACTATTTCAGTTCATATTCAGTTTTTGTATTGTTAGCAGCAATGTTTGTGAACAGTTCAACTGTTGGTATAGGGTAAATTTTTGAAATGTACTTGTGTGTCACCATTTGGGTGATTCAATCTTCAAAATTTGATGGGATCAGACTTTTGAATATAACAGCCCGAGTTGATTCATTCCTCACAATGTGTTATTAGAAAAACATATTAATTCAGAATGCTTCTAAAGTCTTGTCACTTGTCAGAATATGATTGTAAAATTGTTTTTGAGAAATGCAGTTATTGTATGCAAGCAACTGATTAGTGGATCTTTATTTATTTGTAGAATTGTCATTGGGGAATGCAGTTACTATACGTTGTTTTCCTTTGCTTTGCTTTTCACAAATCTTCTTTCTAAACTTAACATAGGGGGAAGAGAATGGAATTTATGTGGACAGAGTCCTAGTGCAACATGAAAACCCATTTTTAAGGCATTAATTTAGTGTCTATATTTTGGTTAGATGCTCACATGTTGTTGTATGATGATGTCCAGGACCTGTCTTGTTTTAATTTTTTTAGGGTTATAATGTTGCAAGTACCAATTTCAAGCTTTTTCAATAATTTTTTCTGTATATAGGATTTCTTGTCCTAGACATTTACATTGCATTCCTCAACTCAATTCAACTATTTTAAAGGATAGTAAAATAGATTCAGAATCATTATAAAGTTAGAAGATTTCAGAATGGGTTGCTTAGGGGGATAAGGATGGTGACTATGTAACAAATTGAAGTTAAGGTGAGTGCCAACATGAGCCAAGTGTTGTTAACTAGTGACTTGTTTTAAAATATTTTACATTTAAATGCATTGACAAGAAAAAAATGAAAGTTTTATGCATATACAAAGTGTACTAAACATGGAATGAGCTCCAAATTATGTAAATAAATCAAGAAAAGTAAGACTTGTAACAACTTGTGTTAAATACCCCAATTTAGTTCTTCATTAAGGAAAATTGGTCATGATATGACATTAAAATTAAAAAGGGGAATTAATTACAATGGTCTAAATAGTGGAAATTTGCCCAAGTATGGGAGGTGGATAGGATCATTGTAAGGGATAAATGGGTACATTTTTACGTACTTTACGTGTGTAGGTGCACGTGTGTGACAAAGCATTACACCACGTCAATGTGCCCCAAAAGAGTCATATGCTGCCACATGTTCATGATAAGGTTAAACTTGTAAATAAATATGTAAACTTTGTTAAATATATTTACAAGTTTACCCTTATCACAAACATGTGACAAC
The DNA here is from genome assembly GCF_014633365.1 of Diospyros lotus. NCBI lineage: Eukaryota > Viridiplantae > Streptophyta > Magnoliopsida > Ericales > Ebenaceae > Diospyros > Diospyros lotus. Next base: position 32,631,476 of record NC_068345.1, read on the forward strand.
ATAAGATTGGTTTGGGACATTGCAGACGCCTTGTAAACATAAAAATATTTTGTCGCACTTATGTTGGTGTTTATAGTTGTTACGTTATAAATGTTGTGAAGGCCTTATTATTAGAGAGGAGAGAGGAGTGGATTGTAAGGCAATCATGAGGAAGTAGTTCTATCCAGTTATGAAACATGTGAAGTTGATAAACCTATCTAATATAGGCAAACATGTATTTCACTAGTTAGAGCATGCTGAATATTTTTGGTGATAGTGTTTGTATGTAAAATTGCTACAAATCTTTCTAGGTATTGTTTGATCTAGAGGCATGATGATGTGATGTTAATTGGACATTTACTTGTGATTATATACATTATTGGATATCTTGGGTGTAAAAATGGGAGTTCCTAGATGAGGAAGTTGTGGCTAAAGGGTGACAAAAGTAGAGAGATATCGACAGGATCTTGGCTAGAGGGGTTGCGAAAATCATTTCGGCAAAAAAAGCCAAATACCAACAAGGGTTGATCTCGGTTAAGGAAGAATATGAGGAAAAAATGATGATAATATTTGAAGACCAAACATGGATAGATGTACCCTCTAAAGACCCTAGGTCACTTAATACATCGATTGGGTTGAATGGTCGTTCACCCCTGTCCCTTATGTGTCGATGATCGATTGATGGATATCGTGGGTTTATAGCTTTGCTATCCATTATGCATTCATCCATGGAAAATGATATCTAACTCGAATAGGAAGGTAAAATATGGGGTGCAAGGAGTTGTTAGTGTCAAGAAATTAGATAAAAGAAATAAAGAAGATTGTACCCTTGAATTTTCAAAAGATAATTGATTAATTAGGAAAGTTGGTTTAGGAAGAATGACTATGAATATCTTTAGTACATATGCACCACAAGTGGGGTTAGGTGAGGAGATAAAAGCAAAATTCTGGGAGGATCTAGAGGGAAATGGCCACGTGGGTAGAGACGGAAATGGCTATAGAGAGGTACATGGAGGGTATGGATTCGGAAAAATTAATAATGAGGGTAAGTCTATTATAGATTTTGCTATGGCATATGGGCTCATCATAACCAATATTAGTTTCAAAAAACGGGACGAACATTTAATCACATATAAAAATATTATATCAAGCATCCAAATAGATTATTTACTCATGAGACAAGAGGATCGGTTATGTTGTAGGGATTGTAAGGTGATACTGGGGAAGTGTTTGACTACTCAACATAAACTTTTGGTACTTGACGTCCAAGTTAGAAATTGGAAGAGAAAAAATCACATAAAACAAAATCCAAGAATTATGTGGTGGGATTTAAAAGAGGAGAAACAATTAATCTTCAAAGAAAAATTAAGGGGTAGAAAGGAATGGAATGGAGAAGAACAGGCAAACCAAATGTGAAGGGAAATGGCTACTACCCTGAGAAGCACGACAAAGGTAGTCCTTGGAGAGACAAATGGTAGAGTTCCAAACCTTAAGAAATCTTGGTGGTGGAATAAAGAGGTATAATTGAAAATTACAAATAAGAAAACTTGCTATAAGGCTGTATATCAGTGTAGCAATGAAGAAAACTTGAAAAATTGTAAAGAAGCGAAAAATGCAGCAAAAAGAGCTGTTAGTGAAGCAAGGTAAAAAACATATGAGAATCTATATAGACGACTTGATACAAAAGATGGAGAAAAATATATATATATAAATTAGCTAAAGCAAGAGAGAGAAAAACAAGGGATCTAAACTAAGTGAAATTCATAAAAGATGAAAAGCAAAATGTATTAGTGAATGAGGGAGCGATTAAGGAGAGATGGAAGGAGTATTTCACAAAATTATTCAATGATGGTGGGGATACAAGAGTTAGGTTAGGACATCTTAGTAACTCCGAAAGGAACGTGAGCTATACATTTTATCGATGCATAAGTTCAAAAGAAATAAGGCAAGTATTAAAAAAGATAAAAAAATCATAAAGCAATGAGACTGGATAATATACCAATAGAAGCATGGAAATGCATGGGAGAAGAGGGCATCTCCTGGCTAATGAAATTATTTAACGAGATCCTTAAATAAAAAAAGATGCCAGATGAGTGAAGGAAGAGTACTTTGGTTTCTATATACAAGAACAAAGGAGATGTTCAAAATTGTGAAAATTACAGAAGAATTAAGTTAATGAGCCATACCATGAAATTCTGGGAGAGAGTAATAGAGTAGAGGCTCAGAAAAGAAACAGATGTCTCGGAAAATCAGTTTGGTTTCATGTCTGGTAGGTCAACAATGGAAGCTATATACCTACTGAGACGCCTAATGGAAAGGTATCGAGATCATCATAAGGACTTGCATGTAGTGTTTATAGATCTAGAAAAGGCTTATGATAGGGTCCCTAAAGAAGTATTATGGAGGGTTTTAGAGAAAAAAAGAGTCCGAATAGCCTATATACAAGCCCTTGAGGACATGTATCATGGTGCAGAGACAGGGGTCAGAACATGTGGAGGGGATACTAAACTGTTTAAAATTACAATGGGACTGCATCAAGGTTCTGCACTAAGTCCATATTTATTTACTTTAGTAATGGATGAACGCACTAAACACATCCAGATAGAGGCCATGGTGTATGCTATTTGCAAATGACATATTGTTGGTGGATGAACCAAAAGAGGGAGTGCACACTAAGCTTGAGTCGTGGAGAAATAATTTAAAATCTAAAGGATTTAAATTAAGTAGAAGGAAAACAAAATATATGGAATGTAAATTTAGTAAGAATGCAAGGGTGAAGGATGTTATAATAAAATTGGAAGACCAAATCATACAAAGAAAAGAGCATTTTCGATATTTTGGATCAGTAATTAAAAAAGATGGAGAAATTTATGAGGATGTCACGCATAGAATTAAGGTAGGTTGGCTAAAATGGAGAAATGTATCGGGGGTGTTATGTGATGGTAAAATTTCATTAAAACTGAAAGAAAAATTCTATAAGACAACTGTAAGACCAGTTTTGTTGTATGGATCAGAATGTTGGGCAGTCAAATACCAGTATAAACAAAAGACGATCGTAGCGGAGATGGGGACGCTAAGATGGATGTGCGGCCATACAAGAAAAGATAAAATTAGAAATGAGGTTATTCGTAATAAGGTAGGAGTAGTGCCGATCGAGGAAAAGATGAGAGAGACTAAACTAAGATGGTTTGGTCATGTGAGAAGAAAACCAAGAGACGCTTATGTGAGGAGAATTGATGAAATGGAACAATTAGCTAAAAAAAGAGGTAGAAGCAGATCCAAGAAGACTTTGGGAGAGACATTAAAGTTTGATATGAAGTGTATGGGCCTAAATGAAGATATGACAAAAGACATAAATACATGGAAGTCTAGAATTCATGTAGCTAACCCCACATAAAGGCTGGATATGTTGTTGTTGTAACCCCACTATGACTAATATTGGTTGAATCATGACCTTGAGGGGCCACCTCCAGGACAAAAAACAATCACTCTTGGAATAAGAGGCTCGCAGGATTGATGTGAGGGGGCAGGAATGGCTATATTTCTGGGAGTGAACTCCGGGTGAATTATTATATTTATATTCTAATTATTAAATTATAATTCTAATTAATATAGATCGAGGTATATATCTAAGTGAGTATGTATAATAAAAGGAATGAAGAACTAAATAAATGGACTTATTTATCTTTTGGCATGATAGATGCGTATGATAATTGATTTTATCATTCTTCCTCTTTTCTTCTTTTGTTCTTGTCTTCTAATTCGAATTTAATAAAGAAAAAGTTTTTTACAAATTACCAAAAGATTTGTTCATTTTAAAATAGAAAATGGATTTGATACAATTACAAAATAAAAGAAATAATCAAACAAGATAGAAACAATTTTCCAATTTTATATTGATTCAAAACGATTTCTTTGGCAATATCGTTAATCAATTCCATAATAAGTACTGTTTTACCCACCCCAGCTCCCCCTGCATAATCCGATTTTTCCTTCACGGCGATAGGGTTGGAATTCTCAACTAGAGAAGAGAAAACAAGTGAAGCCTTGTTTTTAATGATATTTAATCACATAACAAAAGGATGATCTTCCACCAAAACCCAAGGGAGTACAATCTTACAATATTTTGATGGGGCATTTGGGAAACCCATTGAGTTGACCGAGTAAATTATCGATTCAATCGTGTCATTTTTCTTGGTTGGAAAAAACTATCATGATCCTAGGGCTTAACCTAGGATCAGTTTGGGAATCGGATGAATCCGATTCAGCTACGGCCAAGAACAAAAGGAAATTAAGGAGGAATTTGAGAGAAAAGAGGGAGATGAAGATCAAGAAAGGGAAGAGAATTTGGAAGAGGAGAAAAATAGATTTCAATTCATTAATTTCTTGGATAAGGAAACAAACCATTACAGCAACCTTTTATAGGCATATTTGCTTTCTAACAGCCTAGCACATGTTCCCATGTGCTTCTAACCACTTGCTAAAATATCCCTAACAAACTATTCTATGCTATTACAATAATACCCTTTTATTGCTCATAGGGTCATGACAAAAACTTGCCATGAAGTCTTGATTGACTTCTTTTTTCTCATTGTTGCAATATAGGGAGAGAGTACCAATATTAAAGGTAGCAGAGACCCCATATCCTCTAAGAAGCACAATCTTGTGACCATTATCGTTGATGCATTCTAAGATGCAAAAATGCCCATCTGCTTGAGGAGAAAGTTTAGAGGGGTGCTAACTACGAAACTGCTCCTTCTCAAATGGATCCATACTAAATCTCCTTTTCGAACCTTTTGGGCCTCCTATGCTTGTTTGCTTGCTTTTGTTATCTTGTTGTCTGTTGAAGGATTCTGTATTGCTCTTTTTCATGAAGCTCCTTGATTTCTTTCACTCAATTCTCAACATCAGCATTGAATTGGGGTGGAGTTGGTAGCAGTGCAAGATTTTAAGGACTTAAAGGTTGTTCTCCATACACTACCTCAAATGGACATTGGCTAGTAGCTTGGCTAATTGAATTGTTGTAAGCATGGCTTGATTGGGGTGGTACCACATCCTGTTGTCAATTTTGCCTCCCAACAAAACTGCACAAGAGATTCCTAAGCTCTTATTCACGATGTCAGTTTGACCACCATAACTAAATTGTAACAGAGTCCCCATCCTTCTCTAGATCGTTTGGTAGAAATGAATTAGAAATTTCACATCTTGATATGTAGTAATGATCTTTGGTATGCCATGAAGGCATACAACCTCTCTAAAGTGTAGTTCAACAATATATGAAACATCATTTGTCTTGTTGCAGGGTATAAAGTGAGTCATCTTAGAGAATTAATCAACCACCACCATTATAGAGTCCTTGTTCCGTTATGTTTCGCTGGAATCTAAGTACAAAATCCATACTAACATCCTCCCAAGGAGCTTGAGGAACCAGCAATGGCATTAGAATCTAGCATTTGATGTTTTACCTTGCAATATGGCATGTTCTACAGATATTGATATGAATCATGACATCTTGTTCAAGTTTGAGCCAACACAAATTTTTCTTTGATAAGGGCTAGGATTTTGTCTCTTCCAAAGTGACTAGCTAATCCTCCATTACTGATTAAAGCATAGGGCAATGCTTACACACACACAGACACATACCTGTGCTCGGAGTCCCTTATGAGCTTCCCAAATACATGATTGACATAGAGAGTTTTGTGGAATACATAGTTGATTGCCCTTGAAAAGAAACCCTTGTTGATGATGATAAAGCTTATAAGGACCCTTGAAACCCACGGTCCATATTTTTCCGAAGTGTGAATCCTTCTCACATAGCTCCTTGACAATATCGAACCAACAACCTTTACTGTCAAGAAAGAGCGTAGCATAAATTATGTTGTCGGCTTAATGGATTTGCTAGTCGATTCTAGATGCCAAATTTATGCTTAATTTACTTAGTTGGTTGAGTGACTTTCCCAAATCTCTCATTTAAAGATTATAAAATTTTAATTCCTTGGAAACATCATAAAATACCCTTGGGGATTTTGGTTAAAGATCATCCTTTCGTTATTAATTAAACACCATTAAAAACAAGTTTTTATTTTTTATCTCTTCTCTAATTGAGGATTCCCAGAGTATGAGTGTTTTGTATCCTTGAGGTGCTCTTAAGGTGGTGATTTGACCAATAATAGTCATAATGGGTGTTATCAACCTCACAAAGATCGACATCCTTTAAGATGTCTCTACATGAGATTCACGGAAGGTGCCCTCACAAGATACACCTGAAATGTATATGAAATTTGTCCATTGAAATACGCTGATATCTGATTTTTGTATGGCAACTGATGAGCAATGTATCATCAGGAGAAAAATAACTCTTGAGAAAATTAAGCATGTGAAGTCAGATTTGGGATTTGGGAATACAACCACCAATAATATCGTTAGTTTCAACCTTACTCGGAGGGCTTGGCTATATGAATTCTACCTTTGCAATTATCTCTATCCATGGCTATATCTTCCATAACACCATAATTCTCTCGTCTTGTTTAAGAATTGTTAACCAAGTTTTCATTGGTCGTTCTGTATCTTTTTTGCTATGCCGGTATTCCTTTTTCACTCTTTCTGCTCACTTCAGAAGTATGCTTATTGGTCTTCTTTTCAGGTCTAAATCATCTTAATGGCATCTTAAGTGTCTTATCTTTAATAGGTGTTGTTGTAATCTTCATACAAAAGTCGATTATTTATTCAGCCTGTTATATTTTTTTACGGCCACACTTCTATTATAACATCATCTTAGTTACACATATGCTTTGTACATGTAGGTACTGTACTTCTAGCATTCTAAGCCACATTACAGCAAAAATGGTTGTATTGCCATTCAATATAACTTCTGTTTTGACTTTAAAGGAATTTTAGGATTGCGATAAATGTTGGATCCAATTCTTTGTTTTAACTCTCTGACCTTGTTTTATGAGTAATATTCTCAATAATCTGTTCTTTTTTTTTTGAACAATTTAACCAGAGATATCTAAACTGAATTTTTTAGGAATAATTTAATTTTTAAGCCTTAACATGGTATCATCCATGCTTTTATTTTTGCTAAAGTTACATTCTATATACGTACTTTTTGAACAACTCAATTTGAAGTCTTTGAATTTTAATGTGTCCCTCCATAGTAGTTTAATGCTTATGCCTCTCTCTCTCTCTCAGCCATGAAGACAATATCATTTAAAAGCAATATATACCAAGGCACCTAGTTTTGATTGTACTTTGTGAGTGCATCTATCAGTAGAGGAAACAGTTTAAAGTTTTGTGTAGATCCTTGATGTAATCCAACTGTAATTGAAGAAGTCAGAATATATCTTTAACAAGTCCCAACACCTGTGCTACTGAATTTGAGAATAGCACCATTTGTACAATTTTTTTCCTGGAGGTTTTACATGAACTATTTCTTTGTTGTCCTAGTCTTAATTGCAAGGCCCAGGGACCAAATTGTGCTGGAAGTTATATTTCCTGGTTGCTTCTGTATATATTTCCCTGTATGCTAGATGTTTGTCATGTTAAGGCAATTCCAATGTGCAGGAATTTCTTTAAGTTTGCCATGTTCAAAATTTTGGGAGGAAATTGAATTATGGTGTTAGATTAGTTTGTCTAACTATGTAGCATGGGGCATCCACTTGATATTATTGTTTTGGCTGGGAAAGAAGTTTTTAGCCATTGTCACTGTGATAGCTGAAGAACAATGGTGCTGATTATGCTCTAAAATATACTTGTCTTGGTACAGTCAACACATGCAGTACCTCATCGCATTTGTTACAGGCTAAATGAATATCGGTTTTTCTGTGATGTTTCAGGTTTTGGGTTCTATATAGGGCTAAGCAAGATGGTCCTGTAGTCTTGGTGAGTTTTTGCTCTCAATTTTAGTTGAAGTGCTCTTTTTGCTGGTTCTCCAAAAATGGTTGAGTGTAGGATTTCTTTTCCTGGTTTGATTCTTTATTTCCTAATATGGCTGATGTCTTTTAGGGTTGGCGACACCCTTGGGAAGGGCATGGAGATTCTCACGGGCATGAGGTAAGTTCTTGCCAATTTCAACCTAATTGATATTCTATTTCTAATAAAGAGCCCACAACGAGGTAGATGGTGAAGATAGGCTACAGATGACAATTTTTACTAGCTCCTTGGGGCATCCGACAAATCTGATCTATTTTGGGGCGGTTAAATCTTTTTTCCTGTCAGCTCGGGTACAGGGGAATTGAATAGTTTTTAATTGAGGTAAGTTCTTGACTGGCGAGGTTTGTGTGACCTCAAAGTAGTTTTTAATTGGGATGAGAATTGAATACGCTAACCTCTTGTGGTTGCATTGTTGTATTCCATTTTTGATAAATTTTGAATTTTCCTTCAGCTAATAAAATTGGAGCTCCAAATTGTTTCATTGGAGTCTCAAAATACTTGTTCAATTTACAGGACATATAATCTTTGTATTTCTTGGTTATATTCAGCTTATAGTACTTATTTTCTCCACTTCATGGTTACTTAGTTGCATTTTGCAGTAACAAAAGATACTGTTAACAGAATTTTTTATATAAATTAAACGGGTACAGGGGATGGGGTACATCAGATAGGTTCACATTGTTCTCATTGGCTTTTACATACATCAGACTGATCGGGTTTTGATTTATCCACTGTCATAAAGCCATTTTCTCCATGGACAATTGTAAGGAAGCATGGACTTGGTTTTTTCTTGTTCCTTTTTCTTTTCTTTTGTGTGTGTGTGTGTGTGTAGTCCATCAAATAAGCAATTTTAAATTGTAACCATCAGTGCGATATTTGTGGTAGATTTTACGAAAATGCTAGATAACACATATGGTTGGATAGTCAATCAGAGGAGTGTCGTCCGCAAATCTCTTTAACAAGATTATTCTGTGCTTTGACGTGTTCATTCATCATTCTGGATTAGTGTCCAAAATTTTCAATTTTCTCTGATCTAGCCTATGGTTGGAACCAGAGTCTCACCCTTTGCGCATCCTTGATTCTGTTTTGAAGTCTGCGCACTTGGCGGATATTTTTTTTTTCTTCATATTTTCGTGGTCTGAATATATGATTAGGCGTGAAGTTGACATTTTTTGCTACCCACACTGGCTGAATTAATTGTTACTTTCAGGAATCCCACTAAAGAGTTGGAAGGAGAAAAAGCAGAGAGCCGTGGGCGGTGGCTGCTGATGGTGGACATACTCGTATGGTTAACATCAAGGAGGACTTTGTTGACTTCTTTTATTCAATAATGTATTTGGAGATTGTGAAAGCGGGGGTTGTTATGGACATGATTTGATCCTTGTCGACATGCTCTGTTTTTGCGAAGTTTTATGTTTTACTCGCTCTGCTGCATTTACTTTGCCTGCCGCCATATAATATATCCTCCTGTTTATTTATATCTCTATGAGAGCCATACCCTGGACTGGACTGAAAGGAGACGATTAGGAAGGAAGCATTTGGAGGAAGAAAATTATATTAGATTGGGAATATGGATTCAGTACTTTGTTCGGTTATTTACTATGAACTTCTGTTGTCACAAAGAGTGATATAATATACAGGAGTCAATTCTTATATCATGTAGGGATTGGTTATAAGAATTTTTACTTGCTATTACTGTTGATATTTATGATCTTATTTTATATAAGATTTTTATAATTAATGTTATATGAAAGTGTTTTTCATCAAGTTTTTTTTTTTTTTTTTTGGGGGGGGGGGGGGGGGGGGGGGGGTTTGTTATATATTCATTTTATTCTTTCCTCTGTTTTGAAAGGAGGGTGTACTCTGGTCTTGGTTTCACTTACATGTTGAATAAAATGTTTATGCAAGAACATTGGATAAAGTAAAGTAGTCGCCAGTTAACCCGAAATCTTCATTCATGCGTGTTGTTGATGTAGTTGACTTTTAAGGTTTAATATGTTGTTATTGTTGCTTTTGCCTTTTCGTTTCTCCACAGCAGAAATGTTTAAATTCTGACTTTTTAATATCAAAGTAATTTTTTGTTATAGGCTAGTTTAAATAAATGTTTGTATTTTCTGAAAATTATTATTATTATCTCTCCAACACACAGCAGTCTGTCGCGGAACAGGCCACCACACCAGGTGTAATCTAAGCTTGCTCAGTAGGTTTATTGATTTGAAATCAAAGATTAGTGTTGAATTATTTTGTTTCTTTATGGACCCAACTGTTATTTGTTTTTTTTTTTCTTTTTTTTTGGTGGACTTTTGGTGTTTTCTTCTTATCTGTATTGCAGCTGCGCTGCCTGCCAGTGGCGGATCTGGAGAGGAGCCCGTGTCAGCCCCAACCAAATTATTATATCCGGCCTTATTTCTCAACTTAAAAATCTCTCAGTGCATTTGCCATATGATTTCATGATTTATGTGTTGATCGGTTTTTAATTTTTTATGTTTTAAGAAAAATAATAATCTACAGTTGGGGGGGCGAGGAGCGAGCAGGTTGACCAACCACCCTTCAATATGTGGTGGGTGGTGGGCTAAGTTTCTTCATATCATCAACCTCAAGGTTGTTATGAGTTGACACGGTGTTTTAAAATCTTAAAAAGTTTTCTTAATAGAATAATGTAATCATTGTGATTTTGGAGTTTGGACACACATGATTATAATTGTCTGCCTGTCTGTCTATCTATGGATTATTAATTAAATTTAAAATATATCAACGTCATTTTATATATAATTACTTAACAATTACCGTTAACAACTTAACAAGAGCAGTAACTTGTTTGACAAGAAACTAGGACTAGGGCTAGGGCCATCCTCGTTTAATAATTATTTCACTTGAGAACTAGCAAAACAAAAAATTCACAACAAATTAAACGAAGAGATTAATTAATTAATTAATACGTATGAAGTGTGAACATTACATATATAATTAAGTTAAATCCAATTCAGTTTTAACATCTACCGCTACTATTACTACAACTAGCTATCAAAGTGTTGCGGGCATTTTTTGGACTGTTTTGAACTATTATTTGGACTGCTTTGTGCTGAAAATAATCCAGTGATTTGGCCCAATCTCTCGAAGTTCAATGGATCTATGATTGAAGACATCTTAGTAAGATCGCATAATTGCTAAAATATGAACTCCGACTGCGAGGGTAAGCGAACTTCTAGCAATGCCTTTAGCTTGCTGGTTGACCCGATCAACTAGCAAAACAAACCAAAAAAGTAGGATAACCGGAGATGCTGTTCACTTGTCTTATCCGTAGCAAATCAGGTCCTTGATGATGTGAAACCTTTTCTCCCGAATTTGTGGGGCTGATAAGGACATATTGTCCCTATAATAATTACTTTTCTATAATTGGGAGTTATCAAAAAGAAATTGTAAACACCCCAAACTATAAATAAGGGATTAAAAATCATTGTACAAATGAGAGAAAATAGATACTGTTACTCTGCAAAAATGATTAGAGAGCAGTCGTGGACTAGGCATCATTCTGTTCGAACCACTTAAAAATTCTATCGCATACTGTTTGTTATTGATGATGTTTGTTTCTTTCCTTCGTATTCATGATTAATCTAACAGTATGGGAAGACGAATTACAGTCTATCAATTCTGAACGTCAACACAAAGTAATTTGTAACCCTCAAAATTCCGGGCAAGCTAGTTGGTAATTAAGTATGTTAAGCAGCGAAACCCTAGTTTGGATGAGCCTCCTAAACATGCACTCTAGCTTAATCTCAAGATCTTTAATGGCCTCCAATCTCCTATTCGCACTCTGAACCATCCCCCAGTCACATTTATCCCAAAAACTCATGTTGTTCGCCCGCTTTAACTCAGAAACTCATGCTGTTCGCCCGCTTTAACTTCAATCCCAACGACCATTTGCTCGACTTCCTCTCCAGGCTGGGCATCGCCATTAACAACATCAATGACTCCACTATGGAAATCGTCGTCACTCTCACTTCTCTCAACACATCAACCACCACCATCAAGTTTCCATCCATGGTCGACACATCCAAAATCCTGCACTTGTTCTTCGTCCCTTTCAAAGAGTTGAGCCGCTTCAGCATCTCCTTTCTAAGCTTCTTCCTGTGAAGATGGCGAGCTACGAACTTGTTTTCGACCCCCATTTCACCAACGCTTATTCGGCAAAATGTGGATTGTAGGTCATAAAGATGGTCCCTGACGAGAAGAATAACGTCTCTGGTTATGCCGTAAACGTCCACCATTATCAGTAATGTTTCAGAGACTTCATGAACCCATTTGTCTTGATGGCAATGAACAAGCGTTCTTTGGATCATTAGCGAGTGAAGTAGATCGTTGGCCTAGTTGTGTAGATCTCTCAGAGCATCAAAATTATTTTTATGATATAAATATATTTTTTATTCATGCAAAATGTAAATTTATTTTAAATTAGAAGTGGGTACAAAGAGTAAATTAATTTTGAATTAAAGGTGGATTGTCTTTAGACATGTTTCCTTATTTTGATCATTTATGTCTTAAAAGTTTATGTTTAAATTTTCGTATCTTGATAAATTCATTTCTTACTCATGTATAAAGTAAATTTATTTTGAATTAAAGGATAATTGTTTTGAAACATGTTTTCTCTTACTCATGCAAAAAGTAAATTTATTTTGAATTAAAGGAAAATTGCTTTTAGACATATTTTCTTATTTTAATAATTTATGTTTCAAAATTTTATATTTGAATTTTCAAATCTTGATTTCTCATGCAAAAAATAAATTTATTTTGAATTAAAGGTGAGACATGTTTTCTTATTGTTTGAGAAAGATTAAACATTTTTTTGAATTTCAAATTTTATATTAACATTTTCTTTAATGGCTAATGTGTTTGAAAGATGCATATACAGGGTAAGTATGGAGGCTCAAGGTTGAGAACAAACTTGATAGAGCATTCAAACAAGAGTGAGAAGGTTCAAAGTGCTGGAAGTGTGTTGGCTGAAATTCTCATCCGTTGGTGACTTGTTTGTAATTGCCTCTGGTTGTAAGTTTATTATTTTACTTACTTGTTGTGTAAGGGGATTATATTTGCAAATAATATATTAGTGGTTCTTGCTTAGGTAAGAGATTGTATGTTGGTTCTATCTCCAATTAAAAACTAATATTGATTCTCCCTAGTGGAATCTCAAGTTAAGTCTTGAGAGAGATGATTAGGTTTTTTAGAGCCGAACCTCTATAAATTTCTCTTGTTCCTTGTGAATGTGTGATTTTATTATTATTAATCATACTGCAATCACTACATATTAAAATTGCAAATTTAAGAGTTCTAAAAAGAGTTAAAAATTATTAATTAATTTTTAAAAATCCAATTCATCCCTTCTTGGGTATTTTTGTAACATCCTACATTGAGGGATAGGAAGGACCAGAACAACTTACTATAATGGATCTACGCGAACTTCTCAAGGGGTCACCCATCCCTGAGCTTCCTCAGCTCAAACACGCTTAACCTGAGAGTTTTTTGCCTTCATTTAGCCCAAAAGGTATCCAGCCGGTGTTGTTTTCTTTCTTACTTATCCTCAATATATAATACCATTCTCTGGGTTCCTGAGGTATTACATTCTCCCCCCTTGAGCACATGACGTCCTCGTCATGCGACCTTACAACTGGTTCCAGATTTTCTCCCTTTTAAGGGATGGCATCCTAGAAGCCTGCCAGAAGTCGCTTCTTATACAGACCCTCGAGCCCCGGCACCACTCCCCACCCTCATCGGACCGCCTTCACCAAGGGTCGGCTTTGATACCACTTGTAACATCCCGCATGATGGGCCTACGCGAACTTCCCAGGGGGTGACCTATCCTTGAGCTTCCCCAGTTCAAGCACGCTTAACCCAAGAGTTCTTTTCCTACATTCAGTCCAAAAGGTATCCAACTGGTGTTGTTTCGTTCCTTACTTATCCTCGATATATACTATCCTTCTCTGGGCTCCTAGGGTATTACAATTTTTCTGGGCATCACCTCACTAGGGTCATACGAGGTCACTACATTAGCCTCTTCTTGATCCCTACCATTTTCTTTATTTTTATTTTTCTCAGCATAACAGTCTTTAATAAAGTGTCCAATTTTACCACACCTAAACACTTCTTACCCTTCCCTCAGGTTTTGAATTTGGACCTATTTCTTGTTGGATTGAAATGTTATAGCACACACCAAGAAGGGGGTGAATTGGTATATAAAAAAATACTTTTTCTTAAAAATTCTTTTGATAAAAGGAAGATGTCATCTATGAAGACCACGGCTTCGTTAAAGCTCAAGATCTTGAAATGGCACGATAAGGTATCAACCGTATGAAGATAATCTCGTCTTGACAATGAAGAACACAAGATTGAAAAATATGAAATCTTTTTCAATGAGTGGTTAAATATATGAATCAAGTGAGGAACATAGAGATGCTTGAAAAGATAAATAAACAAATAACACATGCACAAGAGAACACAAAAGATTTATAGTAGTTCGGCTTAACTCAACCCTAATCCACTACCTTAACTCCTCATTAAGGATTTTGCAAACAATTCACTAAAACCTCCTATTTAACCAAGTAGGCCTTCTAGTCTAAGACTAAGAAATTACAAACTTCTTGCTTATACAAGCAAACCCTCTAGCACCTAGCTAGGTATTACAACCCCTTACTTCAAAGAGCAAGTCTTCTAGTACAACAAGTTAGGAAAATAAGAATGATACAAATGAAAGAGAGAAACTAAGAGTTAACACTCTTAGTTACAAGTTCTCTCACAATGAAAACAAGGCTTAAGAACAAATTTACAATGATAGAACGAAGCCTTGGTGAGAAAAATATAACAATGAAAGTATAAACACTGTAAGCTCGAATAAAAAGATTTGTTATCTTTAGATCAGCTCGTTCCCATCCATTAGCCCCTTCTTAATCATCCTTGAGTTGTATATATAGACATCCCACAAGATCTACGAGAAAACTAGTTGTGACCGTTGGGTTTTGAAAAACTAGCCGTTATACTTTCTGTGAAAGAGACTTAGTCGACAGATAAAAATGGTTAGTCGACAGAATCATGCAAAATAACAAGTTTGGTCGACCAAGTCATAAAAATAATAGAACACTTAGTCGACCAAGACAAAAATAAGCATGGCACTTAGTCGACCAAGTCGGCACAAAACACTATTAGTCGACTAAGTTTAGTAAAAAACATGCATATGGTTGGTCGAGAAAGCCTATAGTTTAGTCGACCAAGTCAATATATCTATTTTGTTAGTCGACAAAGTGAATGCATTTAGTCGACAAATACTACAAAAATGCTTTTAACTTCATTTTTTAATATTTTAAGATTTAATGCATAATTTTCCCAATCTCCTAAATCATAAACAACGCATATATATTGGAAAATACTTTGATCACATACATTTGAGATTGCTTAAAGTATCATTTAAATTGGAGCATTAAGATAAAAACATCATCAAAATACAATGATTTTTCATTATCAAAACTATATCAAAGGCAAAACATCACTTTTACCCTTTTTCTTACCACCTCTCTCTTGACTCCTAGATTGAGACCTACCTCTCATTATATGGACCTCACCATGTCTTTTCTCATATTTTGGTTCCATTTATTTACTTCTTAAGGAATTTATGACAATTTCTAGTGTTAAGGTATCCCTACCATACTTAATGACATTTTTAACCTCTTCATAGATATCGGGAATAGTATTCAATAGGATCACTG
Organism: Diospyros lotus; assembly: GCF_014633365.1. Taxonomy (NCBI): domain Eukaryota; kingdom Viridiplantae; phylum Streptophyta; class Magnoliopsida; order Ericales; family Ebenaceae; genus Diospyros; species Diospyros lotus. Next base: position 32,647,138 of record NC_068345.1, read on the forward strand.
TAATATCCTAATATTTTAAGAATAATAATAATTATTTTTTTAAAAATATTTTTTGGCATCCATTAAAGATTATAATTGAAAAAAACTAATGGGCTTAGAGTTAATGGGCTAAGTTGAAAAATAAAAGGTTAAGTAAATGGGTTAAGAGTTAGTAGGCTAAGTTAAAAAAAGAAAAGGCTAAGTAAATGAGTTTAGAGTTAGTGAACTAAGTAGAAAAAAAAGGAAAGGCTAAGTAAATGGGCTTAAAATTAGTAGGCTAAGAAAGTGGACTTAAAATTAATGAACTAAATGAAAGAATAATCTATTCAAAAAAAAGATTTAGTGAAAAATAATTAAGGTGACAAAATAATTAAAGATGATGAGTGAAATAATCGAGAAATATGAGAGATAAAGTAGGGTGTGGACAAATAATAAAAAATAATGGGTGAAATAATTGAGAAATGTGGGAGAGAAAGTAGGGTGTGGATAAATAATTAAAGATTATGAGTGAGATTTAGTGAAAAATAATTAACAAATGTGACAAAATAATTAAAGATGATGGGTGAAATAATTGAGAAATGTGGGAGACAAAGTAGGGTGTGGACAAATAATTAAATATAATAGGTGAAATAATTGAGAAATGTGAGAGACAAAGTAGGGTGTGGATAAATAATTAAAGATAGTGAGTTACTACAATTATGCTAAGCTTAACTCAACTTTCTATAAATAGATAAAACTTGAAAGGTTGAAGAATTTATATTAGAAATAGAAAGGTTGTAAGAAAGAAAGATTTGAGAGTGAAAGAGAGATTTGAAAAAGAGAAAGAAAAAAAAAATATATAGAGAGAAAAATATCAAAAAATTCTTAGAAAAATTCTATAGGTTGGGTTTAGTAATTCATGTAAAAATTTGTGGCATAAGGCATTGTTGGATACACAAATCGAGGCTTCATCGCAGTATAGAAGAATGGCGGGTAATCTTAAGGTGTAGTTGATCGAAAAATAAGAATTATGATGTTATGTGCATTGCATTCATACATATGCACTATGATGTACTCTTACTTAGATGATTCATCATCTAATGTGGGCCTTGCCCCTGGAACATTCAAACGTTCCAGATAAGGTTTGTAGCGAAGACATAGAAGCAGATGAATTGTAAAGACGTAAGGCATTATGAAGTTAATTTCTGCATTTAGTTCTTGTATAAGAATCCGATCATGTATCAGTCGTGCTATGTTATTCTTTAAGTTATAATATGTTATGTTTTCAAGTTATGTTGGAAAAAAACACTTATGTCATGATGTTATGTTGAAGGACTTAAGTACTATTATCGAACAATCTTGTGTTACTAATTTCGTTGAGGCAATCATGTAATATTATTAATGTTTGAGGCATGTTGAGGTTCGATTATTGCTTTTGCTATTGATGATTATCTAGTCTAGCGTATACAAAGTAAGTAAGCTAATGATAGGCATGTAGTAGGGAAATTTTGAAATTATATCATGACTAGTTATTAAAAAAAAATATATAGTCAAAATTTCCTAAGTTATAATATGCCCATGGAAGTGGGGTGTTACAATCACAGCCTTATATTCTTCGGATACTATTTCACCACAATTTGTGATATCTTGAACTAGTTTGTTGAAGACATCTAAGTTGTCATCTAGATCCTTAGAGAGGTCAATTTTAAAACTGAAAAAACTTTCTAACAAATAGAGTTTATTTGGTGTGGATTTTTTCACATACAATTTTTTCAATTTTTCCCATAGTGTTTCAGTTGTGTCAGGTTTTCCTACTTTCCTTAACACTGAATTAGAGAGATGTAAGATTATAGAAGTATAGCCAAGTTTCTCAGCTTCAAGTTTTTGTTTCTCTTTAGTACCTTCAAGATATTTTCCATCTATAGCCTTAGAGACTTTTTGTTGTACTAAAATTACTTTCATTTCTATTGCCATATAGAGAAATCCCCCTTCCTATTGAAAATCCCCAATTCGAAGTGTGTGGTCATATTTACTAAGTATATGTACTACACAAGAAATATGCAGTCTAGTTAACTTAATACAAACACATAGTTTAAATTTAACTAAGGCAGCATATTCACATAGGGATAACAAATCAAAATAGGAACATAATTAAACAGAGACAGATAAATTAGTTTTACTAACAAAAACAATATTCTGAAACTGATTGCACATAGCTATATAGACACAGAATAACAGATATCACACAACAGATTATATAAGCATAGAAAAAGAATTTCACAAAACCATACGGAACAAAAACTACAAAAAAAATATTAAACATAGTTGATATTGCTTTACCAAGCTAGATCTCAAATATGAGATCTAGTATGTGTTGAGTTACATAGATCTTATCATATGCGCAGCGGAAATTAAAATTTAATTTGGAGGTATCCCGTTTTTCAGAAATTATGGTTTAATAAAACGAAGGCATAAACGAAAAATACCTCTTTGATGAAATCTTATTTCACCGTTAGATTTCCCGCCGTATAATCCTCCAAGTGTAGGATGCCGAGTCGGTCCACCCGAAATCACTTCTATTCAAGAATATCAAAGAGAGAAGATAAGTAGAAGAAATTTTTCACAAAAATTTCTAACTTACCTCTTGGATTCAAGAACACTTCTCCAAAATTCTCTCTACATTCAAGTGAATCAAGAAGACACTTATAAGAGAAAATAAGAGTTTGGAGCTATTTATAGTTCCAATTAAAAACTATTCTTCATTAAATGGATTGGGCTTCTCAAGCCCATTCCATTTAATGCAATTGGACCAAGCCCAATCCAATGGAATTTATTTGAATCCAATAGTGCCATTGGGCCAAGCCTAATGTACTAGCAAAAGGCCCAACCCAATCTATGATTAAATAATTACATTCATAATATAATTATTTAATTATTCTTATTTATCCAATAAATAAATGCACTATAATTAGTAATTATAAAATTACTAATTTATTTATTTTCTCTTTGAAAGTAATTTCTTTTTGGGTGGGACTTTCTGGGTCCACAAATAAATTGGCAACAAGAATAATCAACAATTAATTCTCGTAAATCATGAGTGACATCTAGCAATATATCATGATTACCCAATTTATTGTGAAGCGGGTATTGTGAACCTTTTACTACGTTATCATACAATACGGTCCTTCTATCATCCTATATCCCGACAAGATATGAGATCATGGTCAGTAGGTCGAATCTCTTAATCTTGTCATATGACCAAATCCAAAATCAATCTTGACAAATTATGACACAACCCGTATGGAACAAATTCCATCGTCATATTACCTCGGCCAAGGATTTATCGTCAAGTGATTACTGGATCGCATAGGATATCTTCCTCATAAATCTCGAGGTGATAGATTCCATGTCTAATGCACACATACCTCATGTATCACTGAATCAGGCACATAGATACGTATGATTATCCTTGATTAGAACAACCACATGATGTCGTTGATATCCTAATCCACCAATACACAGATATCCATGTCATCTCAGGTCTAAGGACTAGTTGTAAAATCGCAGCTAACATTAAATCATTGACCCGTGAGAAATAACCCATGTGATTTAATGTTAACAGTCCCGTTCAGTGAACTCGTTCTTGTAACGAGCACCCACTTATCTTCCTTCTATAGCTCATACAGAATGGCACGAGACTCACCAACCTTATCTTTCAGTATCTCATACTGAAACAAGGAGGAAGACAATGTGCTGGCCTTTACGAGTTGCTATCATCCATGATAGGAATTCTATGGCCAGGAACATGTTTATAGTATAACAAATTGTGGATTATCCGTAACTCGTATTCTTAACACTTAAGAATGGTATCCACTTCTTATTATACTAATGGATATATGTTTTATAATTTAAACCATATTGCAATTTAAATAAAAACATAAACTTGCCATTTAAATAATATTTAAAGAATTACAAGATCGAATCCCTTTGTGTCACTAGAACTGGTCTTTAGGGCTCATATCTAACAGTATGAACACGGGTCAAAGTAGGAACAAATTTGGAGTAGAATAGCAGACTTATTGGCCTCCACGCACTGCTACTTGCAACTACATGCGTCGCCGCCAACTGGTGAATGGGCTGACAAGCGCCTGTCATAAGGATGCTACTTAATCGGATGATCACGGATACGGGGTTGGTTTACCCCAAATCACCCATTGCACAAAGTAATTGAAGTTAGATGATTTGCATTCAACGTAAACCCTAAAGCTCTTACAGTGAAAAATCGACCGAAAAACCAAAGGGTTTTTCAATTAGGTTTTGATTCTGTACAACCCAGGAGCCATACGAGGCTCTGATATCATTTATTGAGGAAGAACACTTTGAGAACAAAAGGGTTAGTACTTAGAGAAATCAAAATCAAAATGCCGAAAACAAGAACAAGAAGAACAGAAACATAAAACTCCTTGTTGATCGGATTGAAAGGCAATTCAAGGCTCAGATCTCTGTTTGTCCAGAAAGTACCACTCATGTAATGCCAATCGAATAAGGCCACTAAACCACAGAGAAGCCCCAAATCCCCAAGAATTGAATCCCCCAAATCGCTCAAACCCTCTCGGTCAATCGACACCTCTCACCCAAACCACCCAAGGTCACTCACCAAATGATCCACCAAGGAATAAGGAGAACCCCTCACAAAGAAGATGGAATGAACAATCGTAGATTGAGAGCTTACATTAGAGAATGTCGTCAAATAATATAAATAAGGATCACCAAGGGATTCGCAAAGGAAAGCAAAACCACCACAATGGAAAGAGGGATCGGTTCAAGACAGGAATGAGAGACTCACGAAGATTGGCCATCAAAGGAAACAAATGGCCGAACTAAGGGAATGAGAGGATCGGTCGTCAATAAGGGCAATAGAGAAGAAAAGAGGCCATTTTATATGACAACCCTAAGGCAAGGCAACAAAGGAATGGGTTTGGCTTATTTGGGCTTCCTTAAGTCTTGAGCAAATGGGCTTAGCCCATTTCTCCTCTAAAGGCCTAACTAAGGGCTTATGACCCGACTTCTAAATGGGCTACCAATGAGTGGTACTTTTGAGTTGGACGATACTTCAATCTCGGGCTGAAGCCCATAAAGATTAAATCAAGAACTTGTCATAGCCTTAGGCCTCATTAGGAATCATAAAACCAACACAAGAGGTTTTCTTATGATTAATTAACTGTAGAAAATAACAATAATAATTTTAAGCCAGCTGAATCTCATGAAGAGTGCTTCACAATCGGGTTCCATCTTTAGTCCCTATAAACAATCTCTTTTTATTGCCCATCGTCGCCACCTCATGTCACCATCTATGAGCAGAAGATCTACAAAATAAGAGGTTAGTGCAATATAATCAAAAACATAATCAAACGAAAATACATAAAGTATTAATGAAAAACTCCTTGGTAGTCACGATGAACACATTCAAGGCTCATATATGAGCTATAGAATCACCACTTAGGCAGCACCGAGAATAGAGCCACCAAGCCCCAACAAAACCCAACCCCAAAACACCTAAATTGCCCATCTCTCTTGGCTAAAAAATGAAACCCTTTCTCCAATAGATTGCTCTACACGAAGTAGAGTCCACAAAGGAATAAGAATCACGAATATAGAGCGAGAAGCAAGAATGAATCAATCGTCAAAAGCTTACTTCCACGGATTGGCCATGCCGAATATATGTAGAGGGAAATCGATGAGGCACGACCCAACAAAGGCAAGAGATCACCGTACGAATCAACAAGGAGATGTCGCACAAAATGGTAAGGAAAGATCAAATATGGGCATATTCAGGACTAATTCGAGGGAGAGAGAGAAAAAGAGCAAATCGATTGCCGACTACAGGAAGAGAGAAAGAGAGAGTCTCCAAAGAGCATATATATGAGGCAGCTAGGGCATCAAAGTAATGGGCCTCTTAAAGCAAATGGGTCACACAGAAAATGGGATTACACAGAGGAAATGGGTTGGGCTTCTCCATCTCTTAAGTAAACGGGCTAAGGCCCATTTATTCTCTAAAGAGATGATAAATGAGCTTATGGCCCGACTTCTAATTGGGCTGCCAATAAGTGGTGATATTTGGGTTATACTTTAATCCTGGGCTAAAGCCTATGAGGATCATACCCGTCTAAAATATCGTCATTGCCTTGAGCCTTATTCGGAAACACAACCTAACACCATCTCTCTAATCCTTTCTTCGTTCTTGCCTAATTTTGTATATCCGTATAGCCGTCTCACCTTATCGCATAAACTTTCAACCATCTCCATATTGCAATCTAGAGTCCTCATCTCTTACCCCTTACCTTGCAATTCTTGGATCATTTCCTTTCTAGAGAGCCTTAATTGCCTTAATAAATTAATATTCTTCATCTTGCCCCTCTATCCATTATCCATTATCCATTACTCCAATACTACCATCAACCCCATATCTGATGATGATGATTCACTTTGGTAGCCTAGCCAACCTTATCTTCCCAAAGGTGAACATCAAAGAGTTTTCAAGCTTTAGAATTGAACCTGAGAGTTCCATGGTATGGGATGTTGGGACATTTACAAAACTCCATGGGCGCAGTCTCAATTCCATCCAATTTCACATTTGGGAATATATTATCATGCCCTACATCATTTTAGAGAATAACGTTTCATTTCTTGTAGGGGTATGAATCAAGCAAGTACAATCATTTTCCTCCACACCAATCCTTTCTTTGTGCCTTAAGAATTTTCTAATCATGCAATTACTTTCGTAGTCTGGCGTCTCAATGAGATTGCATTTGATCTTGAATGATTATTTTCTCATCTAATTTTTGGGGACTGAAATACTAATTAGAATTTTCCCCTTTCATGAACTTTGTGTCGTAAAATAAGCTAAGGGTGGACAATAAACATTCAAAGTTTGACACATAACAGACGTCACCAAATTAAAGGATAATTTCCACCCCTCGAAACGGTGCAAAGGCTAAGGTGGCTATCCTCCTAGAATACAATAAACTATTCCAAAAACACGTGTGTACTCACGGCTTTGGAAATGAAGGAGGAGCAAAAAATTATAAACGAATATAGCAAAACAATGGCAATAGCTAGGAATGATTGGAATGGCTAAATGATTTTGTGTCTCATTAGTGAGGGGTTGTATTTATAGGCAAGTAATGCTAATGTTTGGAGAAGAAATCGACAGGTATGAGAGATTGATTCAAACGAATAGAGGATACAGGGAAAGGAATGATAAGATAATAATTAAGGGAACATTAATTCAAACCTCATCTTCTCGGGTAAGACAAATTCTATAGAGAAAAAAAGAAAACCAGTGTGTGCAGTGGCGTGCACCAGGGGGAATTCTCGATTTTGCCTTGGGTTAGCCAAATCTCATGCGCACAAGGCCCAATTCTTTCATAGCTTTCATAAGTCCATATAGCTACGATGAATATTGCTAGATTTGGGTAAATAATGACACATCACATTCAAGAGAGGGGTGAATTGAGTGTTTATAATTTTAAAGAGTATGGAGGTTTTCAAAAATAGATCGCAAAATAGTGAAATATAAGTAAAAGAAATAATCTAAAAAATGATAGAGACAAGAATTTTAGAATGGTTCAGCTAAACTAAGCCTACTCCACTACTTTTGCTCTCCATTAAAGATTTCAAAGTCCACTATATTCTTTTATTTTATCAAGTAAGTCCTTTAATATAAATTGATAGGAAATACAATCTCCTACTTATATTAAAGCATACCCTCTAGCACAACCGATAAGAATTAGAACAATGAATTATAAAAAAGATGATCTGAGAGATGAATATCTTAGTTATAATATCTCTCAAATAAATACATACAAAGGCTAAACAAGATTTTACAAATGATATATGTAGCCTTTTTGAGAGAAAAATGAAAGCATAAACACTAATGAGAAGTATGAATACAAATGCGAACCCTTATCACTTCATTCTTGTTCATTAGCTTCTTTAGTGCATCATTGGTCAGGTATTTATAGGCTTCTCATGAGCATTAAATAAAACTAGTCTTTAATAGTTGTTGGAGCATGCAAAAACTAGCCGTTAAAACATGACAGTGAAGGAAATAGTCGACAATTTCACCAAATCAGTCAACAATTTTCTTCAAAAAAATTGAAACACACAATGACTTTGGGCAAACGATCAACTTCTTTATAAAAATAGTCGACTATTTTGACAACAAGTCGATACTATATAGTGACGATCGACAATTTTTGAACATACACAAAAAAAACAAAGATTTAAAAATTGTCTTGTTGATAGTTCAAGAGAACAGTCGACTATTTTTGTTGAAAAACTTAAAACAGTCGACAATTGAAACAAATCGATCAACAATTTTGCCTTGCTTTGATAGGCCAAACTCAAAGGCATAAAACGGTCGACTGTTACACTAACATGGTTGACAATTTTGCATTCAAATAAAGTATTAATGATATGAAAAATATTTTGACACTTAACACATTTGATTTCAAAACAAATACAAAAAGATTTTATAAATATTGAAAATTAAACATGTATATCCTTTGGCATTGATTGAATTGATTATATTCAATTTTCAAAGATAAAATATAATTCATTTTCAAATATCAAGTATATAAAGTTTTTCTTCATCAAAACATTATTAAAGACAAAACAACAAATATAAAAAGAAGAAGAAGAATTTGTATCCAAATAATAGGGGATTGAAAGCACTATAGACCATTTGAAATATGACTTTACAACACTTTAATTTAATCCACGCTCCTTGCATTGGGTCTTTCTTGGCTAATGGGTTTGTTGATTGGAGTAGACGATTCTATTGTGCAAGTCTCTTGTTAATCGTCTTTTATATCTTATAACTATGCGAGATTTTTAGTTGCAGTGACATTTTTGTGTTGTTTCTTATCTAATCTACATTATTGAGCCATTTACAATTAGATGTTTGTGTGTTGCTTGTATATAACCCTAAATCCTGCAATTTCGTTTTCTTATTGTGTTATATTAGAGATTAGACTTGTTTTGGGTTTTCCTTTTCTTTTTGTTGTTAGATCCTTTGGTTTTGCAATTACAAGGATCGTTGGTATATATGTAATACTGTTGGCTAGATGTTTTACTTAATGTCTTAAATTAGTCACACACACACAAAAAAAAAAAAAAAATTAACATTCAGAAACTCTACCTAAAAAAGCACATAACTTGAAATTTTGAATATGAATTTGATATATATTTAAGAAATAAATAAATGAATTTTTTTAATTAAAAAAAGTAAATGAGTCCAGTATCCATCCATTTCCCGCCGGAGATAAGGATGTGAGTATATTATTTGAATGCAGTACATTATTAAAAGATGCATGCACTTATTGCATATCTAAACTACATTGTCATTCTTACTACACAGATTTTAATAACCAAAACTAAAAACTCTCACAATCCCATGACTCCAAATAGCTTGTGCTACACCCTAAGCTAAGCATGAAACTACGGGTTTCAAATCTGTTCACGCTTTTAATTGGCTAATCATCAATCTATAATTAGGTTTACTTTCTCTTGATGGAATTATGGCCCCATCAAACTTTATTTCTAGATTTAAGGGAGTAGTAACCTGAGAGTCTAAACACCATATAAAAAAAATTATATTAAATATAATTGTTGAGTTGTAAGTGCCAAAGACCCATTTACAATATTCTCTCATGTTACTAAATTGTGGTCATCATTTAAAATATTATTCATACTTTGATAATGATTTGTTTTTAAATTAAAAAAAGGGTGAATTTCTAAACCAAATCGATAAAAGGATGATTTGGCCCTGCATTTGGCTCAACTTTTAATACAGTGGCAAAATCATCCTTTCACCTCTCAGTTTATATTAATTCACCCTCTTTTTGGTAATAGACAAGAATTCTAATTCTATTCAATTTCCTTATATCTTGTTATATATTTGGATATATATCCTGGAGGTAACTATGGCCAAACTCAAAAGAGAGAATTAGGTCCCACGAACCAGCCGACTAGATTCTAATTTTTTGCAATGGAGTTGTAATATTTGGAAGACTGAGGTCCAAAAGGGTCGAGTTGAATGTGGTGATTGTCTCTTCTTGTTGGATAGCAGCAAACTTTTATACGGAACACAGCACCTGCAGCTGTGGACCCACCCCTCTCCCATCAATTAGTTCGGTGTCCACATTAGTGGCCTCCTTTTTCTACAGTAGTCTCACATCACTCATCACATCTACTCATAATTATAATCAATTAACAATTAAGCAACTCCAAAAGCTCCACGGTCAGCTAAGTATCATGTCATCGGCTGGTGATGAGCGATTAATTAACACGTTTCATATATACCTGTGGATGAATATTTGTTAATATAAAGTTAAATATTACAATTGATGTAAAGATTAATTAAATACTTTTTTGACAATTTACTCTTAATTAATTCCCCTATCGAATGCTCCCTTTAATCGATATCTCTATACTTTTGAAAAAATATATAATATATGGGCCTCGGTCGATCATGGATAAGGTTTCTGAATTCAAAGGGCAGATTGTGGTTGGAAGTTGGGGTCAAGCTTTCGATCGGTGGATATATGGATGGATGCTTTGAATCGGTGACTGGCAGAGGAATTCGGAGAAGATAAGAATAATGGTGGTATCTCTATCTGTACATCTTCTTGTCGCTTTCATTGAACCAAGAAGTCGGCTATACAATTTGAACAAGGCAAGCATATGCAGTGAGAGTGTGAGATGATCAACAGAGACTCCTACCATCGCTTTCTTTATCTTTTTTCTCATCTTGCTGATGTTTGTGGTTCCGCCACATCCTTAACTAACACTTGCTAATCTAAGTATCCAATAGCACCTAGCCTAGTTAGATAGAAACACACGTATTAGTGGATCAAGTTAATCAATCAAGGAAAATATACAGAATTTTGAACTCTTGTGACAAATTAAGATCGCTGAAAGGATTATTTATTTATTGGTTTTTGCTGGGCGGAAGGATTATTTTGTTAATGATAATTAAAGAAAGAAATGATAAATATGGTAGTTGTGAGAGGACGGAAAGAATCAATTCTTTCGCTAGGGATGAAAGGTGGCAGGAAAAGGAATAGTTATAGTAATATGATGAGAACGACCTGACGATTCCAATTTGTGAGGTAGAGTTAAATATATTCCCAGCTTTATGTGCAAAAAATGCCTGATGCAATGGATCCATGAATTAGAGGATGAGCGACGTCGTTTGAGCTTGCTAACTGTAGATTTTTCTGACAGCCTTTTAAGACTTAAAAGAGGCCAAACAAAACAGGTACAACCGTACATGAAACTACATATGACATCCATACGAATAATTTAATACGACATCCTCATCAATGCTATTTCCTTCCTTTATAAGAGAAGTAATCAATAATCTTCATTCCATTCACCCAACAGAGATTAATTAATTATCTCAAGAAATTAATTTTAATGCACTAACTTACAATAAAACATGGATGTTTTTTAAATTTAAGATTTAACTAATATGTGAGAAGTGTGACCACTAACGAGGTACCAAAGCAACCCCACGCACGTGCATAAAAAGGTTTTTAGACAAGTCCCCTTAATTACCTCAATTATTCCCTTGTAGTTTTCTTTTCTTTAATTGGTCACTCTGCTAGGGAAAAGGGATTTCTATAATAAGCAGTATCCATGTTCCTTTTTGTGGTATACATCGAGACTTGTATAGAGGAAGATCAAAAGGGCAACAAAAACTCTCTTTTGTGCCGATTAAAGCTAACAGCAGAGAATACAGAAACGAGGAAAATATCAGTGAGAGAGACAGGAAGAGAGAGAGAGAGAGAGAGAGAGGGAGATGGAAGAGAAAGTAGTGAAGTCAAGGTTCAGAAGGGTTTGTGTGTTCTGTGGAAGCAGCACTGGCAAGAGAAATAGCTACAGAGATGCCGCTCTCGAACTGGGGCAGGAGCTGGTCTCTAACTTCTTCCATATATACATACATATATATATACAGTATTTTCTTCAAATATATATCCCATTTATCTCAGTTCTTAACTCCAGTTCCTCGCTCCATGTTTAATTCCATGATTTTGGCTCATTCAAGGTTTCAAGAAAGTTGGATCTGGTTTACGGTGGAGGAAGCATAGGGTTGATGGGTTTAATCTCACAGGAAGTTCATCGCGGTGGAGGACATGTTCTTGGGTATATACCATTTTTCAAAACTTCAATAATGGATTAATGGAATTAGTCTCTCTCATATCTCTCGTCTATTTTAATTTCTGACTCTATATTTAGTCTTCTTGTTGGGTTATTAATTGGTTTAGTTTTCCTCTGCAGAATCATTCCCAAAACTCTGATGTCCAAAGAGGTTGGTATTCTCAACTCAGAAACTCCTGTACACATCTTGTTTTTTGTTTTTTTTTTTCTTTTTTTCAGTTGATTCGGTCTTAAAGATATTAACAGAATAGCTGTTTTCTTTTTCCCTTCAACTAATTAATGGAGTAGATTACTGGCGAAACTGTGGGGGACGTGATATCTGTAGCCAACATGCACCAGAGGAAAGCTGAGATGACCCGCCATTCTGACTGTTTTATTGCCCTACCAGGTTCTCTCTCTCTCTCTGTCCCCCCCCCCCCCCCCCCCCAAAAAAAAAAAATAGGGTACAAACGTACCATTGAAATCACGTAATAATAGTACTAATTATATTACTAAAGAAAAAGATATGTTTTTAGAAACCCTGATTCGTCAAAAAAAAAAAAAAAAAATTACTTTCTAAATATTAGTAAAGATGCTGTTATGTTATCCAAACATTAATCTAGCTGATGCGGGCAAATTGAGAGAGTGGCCGGGACCGTGAGTCCCATGGGAGTGACCCCAGTTCGTGAGTAACATAACAACGCCTATATTAGTAAATCATATTATTCTTGTTAACTTATTGATTGGATTAATTAATTAAGGATTATGCTAGATATACATTTATTTTGTATATCTTGGGTTACATAAGTGAGAATTATGACTAAAATGCCCTGCGCCTCACATGCACCTCACGCGTCTCTATGCACCTCATGAGAGGTTTTTTGGTCATTGACACACCTTTATATAGCCCAAAATATATATAAATGTGTACCAATAACATTTTTCATTAATTAATTAGTCTCATTGTAAATTAATTTGTTGGTGATGCAGGTGGGTATGGAACTCTGGAAGAGCTATTAGAAGTGATCACATGGGCCCAGTTAGGGATTCACGACAAGCCTGTAAAGCTCCTTTCTCCCCTTCTATATTAATCATCAATTTCTTTCTAATTTTGGCTCAAACTTGGAAGGTATAGCTAGCTTTCTTCCATATTCCCAACTCTCCCCATGCCACTGCAAATATATATACATATATATATCTACACACATTTAGGTGGGTTTGCTGAATGTGGATGGCTACTACGACAATCTCCTCACCTTCATTGACAAAGCTGTGGATGATGGCTTCATCAAGCCCTTCCAGCGCCAAATTATCGTCTGCGCCCCGAAAGCCAGAGATCTCGTCCAAAAGCTAGAGGTATATTCATTGATCACGTGTAATAGTTGATAAATCACGGGTGTGTTTGTGGTCTATAGCCGTATTTCAGTGTTTTCTTGTTCTGGGTCTATCGATTTCGTCTTGTTTGATGGGGCCTTCGTTGGGTCGGCAGGAGTACGTCCCCGTGCACGGCGGAGACAGGGCGGCCGTGCGGTTGGAGGTCGAGCAGCTGGAGCTTAACTCGTGTTTTCACTCTCAAATAGCCGTTAAAGACTGAATTAAGGTTTTTGTACTTTATATTCAGAGAGACTGTAGTTAGGTTAATCTCGTTAAGGCAAAATAAATAAGATAAACTTGTATTAATATAATATTAAATTATTTTTTGTATTAAAATATGAAATGATGTAGATAAAATTGAGATGTATTTCAATATTTTTATCAAATTATTTGTTAAATTTCTTGAAATATAAAAATATTCTAATATTTAAATTTCAAGATATGTTTATGAAGAGAGAAGAGATAAATATATTTAAAAAGTATCATATAAGAAGTCACGCGACTTCTTTTTTAATGGTCGCTGACAAATTTAACAAACATATAAAAAAGAATAAAAGTCTGAAATATTTTTTATATATTATCTTTTTTAATCTATATTTTAGCTAACAAATACAATCTAAGTAATGGTTAATCTCTTTATTTTCTTTTCGGTTCTCAATTCTTGTAAATGTACCTTAATTAGCTATTTTTTTATAAAAACAAAAATAAGTTTATTTAAAAATTATATATGTAATAAAATATTATAAGAACCATATGTAATATGCATATGCAAGTAAAAGATAAGAAAAGTGACTTAATACATAAAATGACACTTACACTATTAAAAATATAACCTTTACCCCCTTAATTAAAATTTTGACATATTTTTTTAATTAATTTTTTATTATTTTAAATTTTTAGGGTAAAATTACATGCGTAAATGTGTGAAAGGGGATGGAGCACAAACATGTAAGCAAAATTTAGGAGCTTGATATATAAAGAGGTTTATAAACTATTAAGAAATGTGATATTTAATCCCTTAACTAAAATTTTGACATATTTCATGCATCATTCGATTATTTATTTTTTGCCACCTTAAGTCTTTTGGTTAACTAGAATTAATTAATAGCTAAATTAACAATAACAAGTAAGAGTAAATATTTTTAATATATCAAATTAATTTGTACATCAACTAAACCTTTACACATTATTTCTTATAATAATCACTTTTTTTTTTTTTGAAAAAAACAATTCCCCACATTGTTGGTAATTAAAGTGATGGTTTTGGTTGAGATGGTTGACCTACGATAAATATGGAGATAGAAAATAAAAAAATAGAATGAAAAAGTTAGGTTGCGTTCTCTTTACTGTTTTCAAGTCATTTTTAGTTTTTAATTTTCTAAAATAATGAAAACGCGTTCTCTTTACTATTTTTAAAAATGCATTTTTGAAAACAAAAAAAAAAAATTGTAAAGAAAACTCAAAACAACAAAAAGTTGTTTTGAGTGTTTTCATACAAAACAAACTCAAAACTCAAAACACATTTATTTATTCATATTTTATTATTATAATAAAAAAATTATAAAATTCATTAACTTTAAAATGTAGATATTTTTTTAATAATTTATAAACATTAAATATTTTTAATTTACTGAATAATCAAATTTATTGAATAAAATATTATTAAAAAATTATTTTCAAAATTTCAAAGAGAACGCGTTTTCTAATTTTCTGTTTTGAGAAATAATTTTTCAAAATGACAAAGAGAACGCGTTTTTAATTTTTTAAAAATAGACTACTAAAATAAAAAATTGAAAATGAATTCAAAACTCAAAACTGAAAATTAAAAAATAAAGAGAACGCAGTCTTAGTGATTTCTTTGTGGGATTTAAAATTTCAATTGTGCTGGTCACCGTACCTATGGATAGTCCATGTTGATGAAGAGTTTGTGGAGTCAATCAAATCAGAATTTGATGACAGGCTTGGAGGGGTGGGTGGCAGATAGAAAGATGGTTATAGGGTAGAGTCATATATTTGAGAGTTTAATTTTTTATTTTTTATTTTAGCTTAATACAAAAGAGGGCCCTTAGATTATTAAGAAATGTGATTTTTATCCTCTTAATTTAAATTTTTACACATTCTCTCCTTCAACTATTTATTTTCATCACTTTAATTAAGTCCTTGACTTTACTCTAGTCTCAATTAAAGCGTGAATTACATGTGTATTCTTGGATTTAAAGTGATTAAAAAAATAGTTAAAAGATAAAATATATCAAAATTTTAATTAATGAAATACAAGACTAGATTTCTTAATAGTTTAGGAACCCTCTTATATATCTTAAGAAGAATTCATGGCTGTTGGTGTTTGTAGTTTAATTTTTGTTTTATTTAAATAAACTTCAAATGAAGATAATGTTTGCTACCATCATTAGATTTATTAG
The DNA here is from genome assembly GCF_014633365.1 of Diospyros lotus. NCBI lineage: Eukaryota > Viridiplantae > Streptophyta > Magnoliopsida > Ericales > Ebenaceae > Diospyros > Diospyros lotus. The sequence continues at coordinate 32,663,094 of NC_068345.1, forward strand.
GATATTCATAACTTAATTTATTAGAATGTTTGACCAATTTCACTATTTATCGAAACTCAAAATTTAAATCAAATCATAAGGGATTTTGATCGATCGGATATGGTTATTTGGTATTTTTTTCTCAAATCTTGTAAATTTTTTAGTTATTGTTCCTTTTAAATAAAAAATATTTTAAAAAATTGAAAACTTCAAACACCTAATATGTTTATTTAATAATAAAATAAATAACATTATTTCCAGGTTGAAAATCCATTGACATGATCAAGGGAGGGGCGACCCCTACAACTACAAGGACAGCGTACGGACGCCGAATGATGAATGGCCTGAATAGGCTCTCAACTATGACCGACTTAACATGGCATGAAGGCCCACTTGGATTAATGATCCATTGGACCATTCTTTGAGTTTTGGGGCCCAATCCACCTCATGGGCCCGCCAAGTTCACATCTCGCCTAACTTAGGCCCACACTCTAAATTTTCCACCACAATACTATCAAATTTCAAATTATATATCATCTGTGGCATCAATTTCTTGGGATGCTTCTAGTAGTACCAAGTAATGCCACAACTTCAACTAAACGCTAAAAACTATATCGCAAGGCCTTGACCAAAGTTGAAATTCAATGATGAACGTGTTATGTATCTGCCTGCCACACATGGAGGACCAAACAAGGATATATTTTTTTTTTAAGGGTTTAAATATTATATGTATATATTAGGTCAGTGACTAAATAAATACCAGTTTTTGGGCCACAGCCAGTGTGGCGAACGTATAAGCCTTATTTTCACCAGCCCAATGGAGGCCCAGAGGCCCATTAGGGGCAATATGAATTTGTGGCACAAATCGGCCCGCTGTCATGTGTTAGGACTACCCGGAGGGCGCACTGAGCTGCTTCACCGTGGTCGTCGCCAAATCGCAGCTCGTAGAGAAGTTCATGATCAACGTCAAGAATCGTCAAGGGCCGATGAATCCTACCTCCGTCTATTTGCTTCGAAGGTCACTCTTTTCTCTGCTCAAAGCCCCTAAAATCTAAACCCCTACGAGGTTATCTTCCCTTCAGTGAGCTCTCAAGGAGTCGGAAACCATGCGCAGGTTTCTATTTGTACAATTCGAATGCAATAATACATATATATGTCTTTGTAAGCCAGATTTTAGTGTACATGTTTTTATTACAATGCGTTCTTGTTCTTCTTCTCTCTTTTGGTTCCACAGGTTGACGGTGCCGCTGCGGTCAATTGCTCCACTCTCTTATTGGAAATTGAAGGTTTTCGAATGTGTAATTATTCTCCTTCTTTGTGTAGACATTCTGTTTGGAAGAAATTTGAAAAAAGGCGGAGGAGAGAAAGGGAGAGAAACAATGAAGTCATCTTTATAAATTTGGTTTTGTTCTCTGTTTCAGCGTCTGTATACCTAATTACACTTACGTTACTGTGTAGGGATTTGGTGGAAGACTGGAAAAAGTGCAAAATTTTACAGCCTTAAGTGGTATTGCAAATTAAAGAACATGAATGAAATTTGCTAAGTTTGTGATTTTTTTCTTGTACCTGAATGTTTTTTATTGTGTCCAATGAAATATGGGAGCTAGCCTTTTGTTTGTAGGTCATAGTTCTTTAGGGCCTGGAACAGAACCAATTCTGAGGACTCTGCAGGTGCAGACTGTCAATGCACTTCGCTTTGGGGAGAGAAGCAGAGCCTCCAGTCTGCTTTTAGATGTTGGCAACGGAAATCACCCATTGACAGCCAATGATTTTGTCCACATTCTTGAATATTGTGCACGGTCACCAGATCCACTGGTATGCTCAAGATTTGAGATTTTGTTCTAATATTATCTTGCCTATGGTATTTGTTTTCCAGAAGTGTGGTGAACACTGCACAGATTTTGGGTTTGAAGATGATGGATTGATGTGTCACAATGAGAAAGTGCACTTTCACTTTTGCTCTCCCAGTATATGAGCACTGCACCAACATGTTCTTTAAGTTAACTAGATAAGAACACATGTGCGAGCTTGGTTTGAGTCATGTTAAACAGCATATATATGTTGATGGTAGGCACATCATTCAACCAACTTATATGGAAGAAATCCGGAAGAAATTTTGGATGGTAATATAAGTGCAATTTGACCATTATTTGGCATTTCTTCATGTAACATGTGTGAGCATGGTTTGAATCATGTTAAACAGCATATATAGGTTGATGGTAGGCATGTCATTCAGTCAACTTATATGGAAGAAATCTGGAAGAAATTTTGGGTGGTAATATAAGTGCAATTTGACCATTATTAGGCATTCCTTCATCACTTTACACGAAGAAAGCTAGAAGAAAGTTATATGGTAATATGGAATCAATGCAAGTACTCCTATACCATCTGCATATTATCAATCTATAGCATCAAAACATAAGTTTGGTTGAAAAATGCATTGATGAAAAAGAGCGTCCTTGGTGCACAAGGCTCTTGCTAGGGTCAAGAGAGGGTAGTATTTGTACACAACTATCACGATCCCAAGGGCATATTAGTAATAGTACATTACATGTATTAGTTAAGAGTTGTACTTTGTTGCTTTTCTTGTTTTACCTTTCAATTAGACAGCCTATAAATAGGCTAGAGTAGGTAGAGAATTGCATTGTGGAATGATATTTTGAATTCAGTCTTCTCTCTCGATCTCCTATGTAATACCTCGAGAGCCCAAAGAAGTTAGTATATATCGAGGATAGTGTATGAAATGAAACAACACCAGTTGGATACCTTTTGGGCTGAATGTTGGCAAAGAACTTCCAAGTTAAGCGTGCTTAATCTGGGGTAATCCAAAGATGGGTGACCCCCCGGGAAGTTCGCGTAGGCCCATTAGGGTAAGTTGTTCCGGTCCTTCTTATCGCTCGAGCAGGATGTTACAGGTGGTATCAGAGTCGACCCGGGCCGTGTGTTGGGACCGTGTACTAGCCAAAGGATGGGGGTACTGGATTGAGGACCGTGTACTAGCCCGAGGCTGGGGGTACAGGACCGAGGACACTGGATGGGGGAGAGCTGGGACCAGTTGTAAGGTCGCATGACGAGGACGTCATGTGCTTAAGGGGGGGAGAATGTAATACCCCGAGAGCCCAGAAAGATTAGTATATATCGAGGATAGTGTAAGAAAGGAAACAATACCAGCTGGATATCTTTTGGGCTGAATGTTGGCAAAGAACTCCCAAGTTAAGCGTGCTTAACCTGGGGTAATCCAGGGATGGGTGACCTTCTTGGGAAGTTCGCGTAGGCCCATCAAGATAAGTTGTTTCGGTCCTTCCTATCGCTCGAGTGGGATGTTACAGGTGGTATCAGAGCCGACCCCCGAGCCTTTGAGCGCGATGGTGGGGCAAACCTCAGCGAGAAGGCTGAGTCCCGAGGGGGGTGTGTGTAGGCCCCTATGGGGGGTGCATGTAGGCACCTTAGGCGAATCCCACATCGGCCATGCAAGGGGGGAGATCTGGGACTGGTTGTAAGGTCGCATGACGAGGACGTCATGTGCTTAAGAGGGGGAGAATGTAATACCCCGAGAGCCCAGAGAAGTTAGTATATATCGAGGATAGTGTAAGAAAGGAAACAACACCAGTTGGATACCTTTTGGGCTGAATGTTGGCAAAGAACTCCCAAGTTAAGCGTGCTTAACCTGGGGTAATGCAAGGATGGGTGACCCCTTTGGGAAGTTCGCGTAGGCCTATTAGGGTAAGTTGTTCCGGTCCTTCCTATCATGCACTCCTATCTCACAATTTTCAAATTTCTCCCTCAATTCTTTCTGTTTCTGTTCTGTCTCTCCCTCCATTTCTACTCTCTCTCCCCCATATTTTTCTTAATTTTCTTTCTAAACCCTAGCCCAACCCTAGGGCATGACATTTGGTATTAGAGTTGATCAATTCTTGGTGGTGAGCAAAGCAATTCTCGGCTAACATTTAGGCGCATATGAGTAGCAATTATGTGAAGTTAATTTTCGGCGGTACTCGGCTGTTGATTTTCAATGCTTTTTAGCTATTAATTTCTTGTGATTCTTGGCCTTGATTTCCAACACTTCTTAGCTGTTAATTTTGTATGCGAAGCAGAGCTGGTTGTCCTTGGCTGCTGAATAGAGTTGGAGTAAGGTAGGCGCAAACTGGAAGTAGATCGGAGGTGATTGCTGATCCACAACAATCCCAATCAAATCTGGGCAATAATTGATCCGTAGGATTGAGATCATCAGTGATCAGTGTCGAGATCAAAGTCGGAAATTCACTGTATATCCCTAATGATCGTGATCGTTGGCAATCAATGTAGTGATCAGAGTCAACAATTCACTATATATTGAAGGCAAATTTAGAGTATATGACTTAAGGTACTAGGATGAAGCAACTTGAAGCAAGGATGGAGGCGGTGGAATTGGGATTGGTGCAGACTCAGGAGGCGGTGAGTCACTGCAGGGAAGAAAGCGTGGCCATACGAGAGAATGTGCGGAGAGATCTCATTGCAACTCAACAGAGTGTGCAGAGAGAAATGGAGAAAAACAAAGAAACATTGGATCAATTTGGCTAGATGATAAACAACATGTGTAACATGCTGTCAACATTACCTCAATTCCATTTGGTACTAGAATTCCCACCGAGATTTGTCTTTGATCCAATTTTTCCTAGTGATGGCATTCTCCCTAGAGTTTCAGAAGTGCAAGAGGTTGAGGAGTTACCAATCCTAGAACCAACATTTTCGATTAGAGGCCCTTCTCATACCTCTAATTACACTCCCATGCTAAGATTGGAGATATCGGTTTTCGAGGGATCAAAATCGAGATGGTGGATTCGCAGGTGTGAGAGATTTTTGAGTTTTACAATATCACAAAAGGGCATAAGATCAATCTGGCAGCAATCTATCCTAATGATATGGTTGACTCTTGGTGCCAAGGATGGATCAAGACAAGGAGATATGAGGTTAGTTGGATTGACTGTGATCATTTTGGTGAGAAATTTATGACTGATGTGATTGAAGAGTTTAACAAGTTAAGGCAAGAATGATCAATGGTAGAGCCTCAAATTTGGTTCGAAGAATTAAGATCAGTAATGTGGGCTTCACTGCCTACCCTAACAGAGCAATATTTTGTCTCCAGTTTCATCAGTGAATGAATTGAGATTGATTGTCAAGATGATGTAGCTTGTGACAATAAAGTAGGCTACTGAGAAGACATGACTGCAAGAGCTTGCATTAGAAGCTATTTTCAAAAAGCATAGACTTCTAACAAAAGGTTACCATTCGAGCAATCAGAAAGCGAGAGAAAATGCTTAGATTGCAGCCTTAGGACTAACTCTGGGAAACGAGCATCCTCTTGCCTAGACTACAGCCTTAGGACAAACTCAAGGAAATGAGCATCCTAGGGTTTACACTAGAACCCTATAAATGCGGAGCAAAGGAGTAGGCTCAAATTATGCTAAAAATGCAGAGACAGATTCAACATAAGCCACCAATGTAGACAACATTTACTGAATGTGGAGGGATTAGAAGAGGAAAAATAAGAAAAAGAGCAAACGGGAATTGGATGAAGAAACAACGACTCAGTTGCTGCCTTTTCTTGAGGACAAGAAATCTCTTAAGGAGGAGGGATTGTCACGACCCAAATGGCATATTAGTAATAGTAGATTACATGTATTAGTTTGGAGTTGTACTTTTTTGCTTTTCTTATTGTACCTTTCAGTTAGACAGTCTATAAATGGGCTATAGTAGGTAGAGAATTGCATTGTGGAATAATATTTTGAATTTAGTCTTTTCTCTCTACTTTTTTCTCTCTCGATCTCCTCTATTCTCTCTCAATTCTCTCTGTTTCAAAATAGCATTCCACAATGCAATTCTCTACCTACTTTGGCCTATTTATAGGCTGTCTAATTGAAAGGTACAATAGGAAAAGTAGCAAAGTACAACTCCTAACCAATACATGTAATATACTATTACTAATATGCCCTTGGAGTCATGACAATCCCCTCTCCTTGAGAGGTTTCTTGTCCCCAAGAAACGACAGCCACTGAGCCGCTGTTTCTTTATCCAATTCCCATTTGTCCTTCTTCTTCTTTTTCCTCTTCTAATCCCTCCATATTCAGTAACTGTTGTCTGTATTGATGGCCCAGGCTGAATCTATCTCTGCATTTATAGCATAATTCGAGCCTTCTCCTTTGCTTATGCATTTATAGGGTTTTTGTGTAAACCCTAGGATGCTTGTTTCCCTGAGTTAGTCCCGAGGCTGCAGTTTAGGCGGGATGATGCTCATTCCCTTGAGTTAATCTTGAGGCTGCAATCCAGGCATTTTCTCTTGCTTCCTGACTGCTTGAATGGTAACCTTCTGTTAGAAGTCTGTGCTTTTTGAAAATAGCTTCTAATGCAAGCTCTTGCAGTCTTGCCTTCTCAGCGACCTACTTCACTGTCACAGGCTACACCATCTCAACAATTGGCCTCAATTCGTCCTTGAGGTCACTGATGAAATCAGAGACAAAATACTGCTCTGTTAGGGCAGGCAGTGAAGTCCACATTATTGATCTTAATTCTTCAAACTGAATTTGATACTCTACCATTAATCCTTCTTGCCTTAACTTGCTAAACTCTTCAATCACATCAGTCATGGATTTCTCACCAAAACGATCACATAGATCTTCTGCAAAGTCAGTCCAACTAACCTCATATCTCCTTGCCTTGATCCATCCTTAGTACCAAGAGTCAGCCATATCATTTAGATAGGTTGCTGCCAGATTGATCTTCTGCCTTTCTGTGATATTGTAAAACTCAAAAAATCTCTCTCTTGTGAATCCACCATCTCAGTTTCGATCCTTAAAAAACCAAGAGTGTAATTAGAGGAGAAAGGCCTCTTATTGGAATTGTTGGTTCTAGTATTGGTAACTCCTCAGCCTCCTGCACTCCTAAAACTCTAGGGAGAATGCCATCACCAGGCAAAATTGGATCGGAGACAAATCTTGGTGGCAATTCCAGTGACAAACGGAATTGAGGTAATGTTGACAACATGTTGAACATGCAATTTATCCTTTGGCCAAATTGATCCAATGTTTCTCTATTTTTCTCCATTTCTCTTTTCATACTCTCTTGTATGGCTACACTTTCTTCCCTGCTACAACTCACCGCCTCCATCCTTGCTTCAAGCTGCTTCATCCCGGTACCTTCTGCCATTCCTCAAGCCGTCTGGTCTGAATTCACCTTCAATATGCAGTGAATTGCTGACTCTAATCATTGCACTAATCACCAATGATAGCAATATCACTATCACTAGGGATATGCAGTGAATTACCGACACCAATCGCCAATGATCTCAATCATATGGATCAATTGTCGCCCAAATCTAATCAGGATTGCTGTGGATCAGCAATTACCCCAGCTCTACTTCCAATCCGCACCTACCTTACTTGCTTCAACTCAATTTGGCAGCCGAGGACCATCGGCTCTAGTTTGTGTCAGAAATTAACAGCCGAGAAGTGTTGGAAATCAACAATCGAGTGCTGTCGGAAATTAACTTCACTAAATCACTGCTCATATGTGCCTAAATGTTAGCCGAGAATTTCTTTGCTCACTGTTGAGAATCGATCAGCTTTGATACCAAATGTCATGCCTTAGGGTTGGGCTAGGGTTTAGAAAGGAAATTAAGAAGAATATGGGGGAGAGAGAGCAGAAATAGTGGGAGAGACAGAACAGAAACAGAGAGAATAGAGGAGATCGAGAGAGAAAAATGTAGAGAAAGAAGACTGAATTCAAAATATCATTCCACAATGCAATTATCTACCTTCTCTAGCCTATTTATAGGTTGTCTAACTAAAAGGTACAATAGGAAAAGCAGCAAAGTACAACTCCTAACTAATATATCTAATCTACTATTACTAATATTGTCATGACCCCAAGTATATATTAGTAATACATGTCATGTTTTTTCCTTATTAGTTGCATTTTCTGTTGTTGTTGTTAGCATCTTCAATTGTAAGCCTATAAATAGGCTTGAGTAGTTAGAGGAAGTTAGCTTAATGAATAATTTGAATTCTCTCATTTCCCTCTCCCGTCTTTCTCTCTTCTCCCCCAATTCTTTCTGTTCTGTTCTTTCCCTCCCTTTCTGCCCTATCTTCCTTTAATTCTTACCAAATTCCTTCCTAAACCCTAGGCAAATCCTAGGGTCGTAACAAATATGCCCTTGGGGTCGTGACAACAACCTTCCCCTTTTTTTTTTTCTTGCAAAGGGGCTATTCCACAATTTGTACCTGTGGCCTTCCAAGACCACAAAGGAGCAACTTTACTATTGCTACCAAGGCTTGCCCTCACAAAGGAACAACCTTACTTTGCTGTACATGAAAATGCTCTGACCAATGTGTATTTTTATAGATGAGGCTTCTAGATGTTACACACTGCAATATATTTTAAATAACTGCATAGAAGTATCCAATACTCTCAGGAAAATAATTTTTCCTGATAAATGGATATTGCCGCAAGTCAGGCCTTCCTATTTGCCTCACTCAGGTAAGAGAGGCCTCCTCCATTTTCTTTAGTTGTTAAGAAAATACCCATGATGCTGAATTGGACTCAATTCAATCTATTCACGGTTCTTGATTGGAATGGTCATTGAACGTATATATCTTTTCCCTGCAGTTTGTCCTGGAAACTTGGAGAATTATGGGTGAGAAAGATGTATATGTGGACAATAAGTCGTACCTTCTTATACTTCAAGCTCTCTGTAAAGGGGGTTACCTAGAGGAGGTATGGTTGTCTTCAAAATATTTTGAGCTTATTTTTGTTGGGTCTTTTTTGTTGATTTTGCTTTCTGTAAGTTTAGAAAAGTCAGGATATCAGTTATGAATAAGTAGGAATTAAGTTAAAATCATTTACGTGGTACTTCAGTAGGAACTAAGTTGTGAAAATATTATTCAGTTATACAAAAATTGGAATTAATTTATGCAAGTATTATTATCTAAAAGTATCATAGTAATATGATTTATTATCTCTGCAAGGCCACTGAACTCTTTGTCGTAGTAATTGAGAATCTAGGAATTTAGTTATAAAATGCTGAGATCCCTTCTTTAAATATATGTAAAATTTCTTCTCTCTTTCTCTTCTTGTATCTTTCTTTTTTTTTTTTTTTTCATTACTTTTGTCGGAATGTACTTATCCTATCTATGTATTTTCTACAATATTTTGTGTAGGCATTCAATTTGATGAATGTTCTTGGAGAAAGCCATGACTTCTATCCTGTTTTGTCTATGTACAATGATTTATTAGGAGGCTGTGCCCGAATACAAAGTGTAAATCATGCCAATAAATGTTTAGATTTGATGGAGCGTCAAATGGTGGGGAAGAATGAAATAACATACGCACAGCTTCTGAAGGTTAGGAGTTCTGTTTTATTTATTTATATTTTGTAGATGGCTTCAAACCAAGTAATTACTCCAGCATTCAGTACATAAATCTGCATCTTCCTCCTTTACCCCGACATGTTGGGTTTTGTCATGGAATTTCTGATGATAAACCATATTAATTTATGTCCATGAGCAGTTTCAGTTATGAATATGTTGTGTTACTTAAAACTAACTTCCTCTCATCTTTGTCCCTGCTTATGTTGGTTTTCCACAAGCTTATGTGATGACAGACATAATTGTCTCTATTGGCTGTAGTCGTTTGTAATCATTTTGCTCTGTCCTCAAAATTATACGTTCTTTGAAGATTCACCTAAGCTTTTTAGTTCAAACATTATATCCATGTTTCTAAGCAGTTAGTCTTGCTTTGAGACACCATAACATAGAGCTTAATAGGCGCTGCTTTTAACATTTGCCTCATTTTGGTTTCATTTGTATTATTTGGTGTAATAATACCTGTGGGAACTAAGTATACAAAAAATACTTTGTATTCACTTCCATTGAAGGAAGGACACAATCCAAACATCATTTGATAACTTGGTTAGGGGTCATTAAACCCCTTTTTTCCTTGTGTTTGTGCGACATATGACCGTGGAGGCCAGGAGAACAATTTATCCTAAAATTCACCTTCCAGCCCCATAATGTATAAATGAATTTGGAGTGTAGCATCCCCAAGGTCATATAGTAGTCTGCTGCATCAGTTTTGATACAATCACACATGGAAACTCATGCAGAAAGATAGCCAAGGAGTTATCATTTGAATTTGTTACCCTACTTCTATAACTGGGACCCTCCATACTCACTTCCAATCTAGGACACTTGTGAACCTATCTTAGGTTGTTGCATGTTTGGTGTTTTCATTATTGTGCTTCTTGTGGGATGAACATTTTCGAGAACATAACTAAACAAGATAATTGATTTTTTCTTTTTCCTCTTGGAGGGGAACAATCAAATGATTACTCATTTGAAAATTTGTTTCACTGGATTGTAAGAATGAGATAGAAAGGGAAGATGAAGAACATAGAAAATTAAGAGAGTGGAAACAAGAAACTAAGAGAAGAAGATAACAGACTTGAGAGTACAACAATCACAAGCTTTAATTCCACTAGAGTCTGATGATCAGATCAAGTACATGAATTAGCTTTTCAATCATTTCTATTCATGGTCATATCTTCTGTGAGGCAACATAGTTGAGGGTACTTGTCAAAAAAAAAAAAAAAAGAAGAAGAGGAAGATAGTAAATTTGAGATAAACCTTGAGAAACATGGAGGAGATGAGATTAATTGATGGTAGAGAAAATGGATATTAGGGAGAAAATGGCGATATATGAAATATGAAGCGACATAAAAACTTCTTAAGATACCTATAACATGAAGATATCCTCAAAATCCAAGTCTACCTAACATATAAACTCAAATTACACAAATCCCACCTCTAAAATGCCTAAAAATGTAAGAAATGTAGCATGTTTGAATACGCTTAACTTGGATAACTACTTAATATTTACTCATCTTTTTGTTTCTGCTATTATTTTGACCAGCACATACGGTACCCAGTGGGGGGCTAAGTTGGGGTAGGAAAAGGGACTGAGAAACAATTCACATTTGTTTAGTGATGCTCAATTTTTGTGCTTAAACCGCTTATTTTTTTCCTTTTCCTCTCTCTGGTGGGTGTGGAGCCTGGAGGAGAGAACATTTTATTATTTTATAAAACTACGATATATTAGCTTTACCTTGTTATGGCTTGTATTTTCCATATTGTCTGATTTAATGCTTTTCCTTCCATGTTCAACAGATCACAATTAGTTATGTAATCAATCAATATTGTCTTCTAAATCAGATTGATTACTGTTCTAAATTCATCCTTTCAGCTTGCAGTGTTGCAGCAAGATTTTTCTGCAGTCCATGAGATTTGGAAGGAGTATATAAAACATTATAGTCCCAGCATTATTTCTCTTCGAAAGTTTGTCTGGGCCTTTACAATGTTGGGAAATTTAGAAGATGCATACACGTTGTTACAATACATGGTGGCTTTGGCTCTGCGGGGAGGCTTTGTTATTAGTAGAACAGCTGAGGGAAAGTTTTTCACTTCAAGATTGGATATTCCTATACCATTGAGCTATGAGTTGGTCCTGAAAAGATCTAACAAGGAGAGTGAAGATTATGATTATTCTGGTTTTGTGAACTTTAAGACAATGGAGACTTGTGTCAATGATGATCAACATGGCACTGATTTCTGCACAGAAAAGAAAGAAGTTGAGAATGCTGGGTTACTTAAGCTGCAAAAACATAGTGGCAAATCATGCATGAAGGTTTTGAGGTGGTCATTCAATGATCTAATACATTCTTGTGCAAAGTCCTTAAATTATAGGTTGGCAGAGCAATTAATTTTACAGGTAGTACATTTTAACTATATGCATTGCAACTGTTCAGTTTTGCTGTTATATTACTTTGTTGATATTTATATTAACAGCTCTTAATTATAGTCAGGTTTAAGTGATTGATTATTCTCATGTTCTATTGATATTATTTTCCTTCAAATTGAAGAAATTTATTATAAATTTTCCATGAATGTTTATGCCCTTGTGTCCCTTTCATATATGTGAATGGAATTCATGTTGTTAAAATTAATTCCCTCATCCAATTATTTGCTCACTTTTATGAGTTCTGTGTAGATGCAAAATTTGGGTTTGGAACCATCACGTAGTACATATGATGGCTTTGTAAGAGCAGTTATCTCTGAAAGAGGTTACCATGGCGCCATTGAAGTGGTAAGATGTGCTGTCCCGCTCAATTACTCATAAGCTTTTCTTAACTATTCCTAATTCAGTGCTGTCTCATTCATGAACAATTTTTGCTCTCAATTTTATACAGTTAAAAGCAATGCAACAGAAGAATTTGAAGCCTTATGATTCAACTCTTGCAACCATAGCAATAAGTTGCAGCAAAGGGTTGGAACTGGATCTAGCTGAGTCTCTACTGGTTCAAATTTCCAAAAGTCTTTATGTGCATCCTTATAATGCTTTTCTTGAAGCATGTGATACTATGGTGAGTTGGCATTTTAAAACTGAAGGTTCAAGCTATATACATCCCTAAATTATACCCTCTCTTTAATTTGACTTTCTGCAAAAATATGCACCCCATGTATTGAAAGGTATGAAATATATAACTCAACGGGAGTCCCCTTGACCTCGTCAATGGAGAGTTAACCAGACATGGTGGATGCATATTTTAGGCATACAGCCACTATTAGGGCTTCCACTATAGTTTAACAAAAAGAATGATTACCATCTTACTGGAGTGGGGCAAAATTGTTTTCCTGTTAAACCTATAAAATCAACTATATCATGTTTCAATGTCACGTGAATTAATACCTTCTTTCTGTTAACATGAAATTGTATCTCATTTATTTTGTAGGATCAACCTGAACGTGCTGTTTGTATGTTTGCTAAAATGAAAGAAATGAGATTGCAGCCAGATATCAGGACATATGAGCTACTTTTATCACTGTTTGGCAATGTTAATGCACCATATGAAGAAGGCAATATGTTGTCACAGGTTGATGTTGCCAAAAGGATTAATGCCATAGAAATCGATATGGTGAAAAATGGCATTCAGCATAGTCATTTATCAATGAAGAACTTGGTGAGTTTTTCCTCATCAGCTATTGAGTTTTTGTTGACATCAAAGAGTTTCCAAGTCTTAAATTAGGAATTGCAATTTCATTTTCCTTAAATATTTGAATACTGTTCCGAAGGATGGCATTGGATCTGTGGTAAATATTTGGGGTCATGGGTTTAAGTGAAACAAGTCTTTCTACACATGGGAGGTAAGGCATTCTCCACCTTGTGGATGTACTCAGACTAGCTATATGACTCCACTATCAATTCAGATTTCAGCAGAAATGAGGAGCCCCAGTGCATGACCTTTTTGGGAGACCTTGCAACCACAGAGAGGTGTACCTAATAAAAAGGAAGCTTTTGTAATTGGCACATGTTCAATTAAACCTCCATGTGAACCATATTCTGACTTTTATCTGGAGAATATCCAGGACAGATTATGATCCTGATCTAGCAGAAGCCTTTTGTACTACTTTTTCCCTGTGTATATATTTTCTGTTTCACATAAACTTGTTAGGAAGTGCCTTTAGAATATTATGGTATTCACTAGTGTTGCTAGACCTGTGCTCTTGGTTTAGGTTGGCATTGTCCTTTGTCCTAACAATATTTGACTTCCTGTAGTTGAATACCTAGGTTACTACATTAGGAATCTTTATGTCACGTTACCAAGGACTTTTTTTCAAAAAAAAAAAAATGCTTCCTATAGTTGTACATTATAACTTTGAGGATTGTATGATTATGTATTGTTGCATACATGACCATTCTCCTCCACCACAAAGTGATACATCTAGTCTATTTGATTTTTTCCTCAATCTTCTTGATGAAAATAATCTTTAGTTAAAGTACCTATCTTAAGAGATACAAATCCTTTCCCAGAATAAGATTTGGGAATTGTTGATTTGAGAGCACAGTACATTAGATTCCCAATTTCCGAGTTTTTTGCTTAGATATTTGTCTTCTCTTATGGTCAAGGCATATGATATCCCTAGTTGTATTGTTGGGCTGTTCCCACATCTGAGGTGGGATTTTGTGATACATGGATTTGAGTAACAAATATGCTGTGCATATTTATCAACTGTGTGGGTGTGACTTTTTTGAATCCTTATTCTCAAGATACTGATATATGTATGAATATGTGAACACGTGAATGGATAAATGTCATGTATAATATTTTAAACAAGATGATGAGATTATTGAAAATATGCTTAATCTGAACTAAACTTAAAAGTAAAAATGCAATTTCCTTCTCTTATCCATATTAAGATCTTGAATTTTTTAGTATAATTTTGAGGTTCTTTTTATTCAAACGTTGTTAAAATTAGAGAATCCATATGCTCAATTTGGGCACTTCTTTCTGTATCACTAAAGAACATAGATAGGTTTTTAATGAATCATCACGTGTCTGATGAAAGCAACAATGCCATAGTGTTGACAGCCGTAACTGTAAATCAGTCTTGTCTCCCAGTCAACATCATATTAGTAATGGCAGAAAATATTTAGGGATTATATGAGAAGAGAATCCATCAAGTGCAGCAATCTAAAGGAGCAAGTTGAATAAAGCCCCCAAAAAGGTGTTTATAGCAGCATAAAGCACCTGTAATCAACTAGATTTGTAAATAGGCTTGGTGCTTCATGTAAATTTTATACCTTTTTATTGGTGATCCTCTGATTAATAGCCCCAAGCCTGGAGGATCTTCATACTTTTAAAAGGATCAGCTATAGGCATCCATGGTTGTGCACAATATGGTTGTAGTATGGGATCTAATGTCTGGATAACTAAAGAAATAGGATTACAAGAACTTGTAGTGACTTTTTGTGTGTTTCTGCATGTCTGGCTTTACAGCAGAGAGCCATTGTATCCGGACTGTCATTTGCATCAGACGCTATAATTGCATCTTTTTCTTTTTTTCTTTTAGTTCTCTCAGTACAGTGGCATGGCATTAATCTCTTTGTAGTCTTCAGCTAAAAGCACTTGGAGGTGAGGGGATGGTGAAGGAGCTCATCCAGTACCTTCATGTTGTAGAAAATCAGTTTTCTCGTGGTTACTTTTGTTTGGGGACACCTGCATATAACACAGTGTTGCATTCACTTGTGGAGGCTAAGGAGGTAGGTCTTGCTATCCAATAAAAGTATTCTATCATTCTTCTGCCACTTGATTTTGTATCTTATCCTTATTTATGAGTTTTTTTGTTGTTGCATGAATCCAGAGTCACATGGCAATTGAGATTTTCAAATCTATGATGTCTTATGGTTTTCTTCCTGATGCTGCAACATACAATATCATGATTGATTGCTGTAGCGTCATAAGATGTTTCAAATCTGCTTGTGCACTAGTTTCTATGATGGTGCGCAATGGTTTCTATCCTCAGACAATAACCTATGCAACACTGATAAAGGTATTTCTTTTTGTTCTTTCAACCATGCATCTCTGAGATTAAAAGATTTAATACTTATGAAGTACTTTTGCTTGATTTACACCATTACCTTTAAGCTTCTAATTTGTAAGTTTCTGTAACAATATTGGCTTTGTGGTGGAAATCTGTTGATGCATTTAATTAAAGTTGTTTGCCAGAGATAAGCATTGTCCTGGTACTTTTAAGCTTATGAATCTATGTTTCTGATAGTCTTATGCAAAAGTAGCTATCCTGAAAACCATTTATGATTTTAGCAGGAAATATGTGCCAAACATTGAGCTGAACTGTTTATTAAAATGAAAATTTTGGCATGTGCGTCTCGATATGCATATGAGGTTTGCATGGTTATTAATTTTAAATAGGAAACCCTTCCCTTCAAGGTTACGGATTTAAACTGTTAGGATATTATATCTATTTGGTCTTTATTTTGAATCCAATCAAATCAATGTCTTATAAATCAACTTAATCCCATGTAGCAGACTTGTTAATTCGGCTCTATTTACTTGTCCTACACTGTTATTGCAATATTTTTACATTATTACTTTTCTCATTTGTGCATCTGAATCATGGGGCTTTAAATCTCTCTCATTTGAATCATAATGCACTTCAAAAAGTTCTAGGATTATACAGTTTTTTAACTGGAAAAGGGTAGAGGAAAAGAGATCCATAGGAGAAAATGATCAGAAAGTAAAAATAGGTTGCCAATGCAAACAACACTGCTTTGGGGACTGTACACATGTTTCTTTGTTGTAGTGCCTAGGTTCAAAATGTTTTTAGAAGTTGAATTTATTTTAAGCTCTTTAGCTATCAAAAAGGTCTTGACTTGAATCTAATACAGATATATTTATAGACAGAGATTTGGCTTCTTCTATTGGTAGAACTTCAAGCTAATGGTATTCTTGATTATTGACCAGCAAAATTCTTCTATTTCACTGGAAAGGGGGGCTTAGTTGATTGAGTCAATACTTTTTTTAAGTTTCAGATATTCTCTCTCTTACTTTTACGCGCTTGTAGTTAGCAGGAAGCACTGGTTCCCTGCTCATTCCCTTGTACAAGGTTTACCTAGTTAAGGTGTTTTTTCTACATGCTTATTTGTTAAATGTAATAATATAAACCTATATAGAGGGAATTTACGGCCATAGTGGTGTGAAAGATGGATGCCATTTTATTTAGATTCCGAGTCAAATTATTATCTTAGTGACACTGTGAATGGCCAAGGTAATTGACTTAAACATTATGATTGTTCTTTTGTGGAATTTGTTTGTCAGATTCTGTTGGGGAATGGAGATCTTGATGGAGCATTATATCTGCTTGACCAAGGAAGCTTGGAAGGAATCCAATCTGATGTGTTGTTATTTAACACCATTCTTCAAGGGGCATGTGAAAAGGTATTGTTTCTTTCGAGTGAACAAATCACCACGGTACCTGTAATATTAAAGTAGAAACGCCAAACCTGTGCAAGTTCACTTGCATTTCACACAAGAGCATCCGCTGTCTTGGCATCTTCCTTAGCATATCACTGTTACTTTGCCTCTCACATTGAAGAAACTTGTTTAATTTTCCAATCCATTCTACATCAGATTTCCCACGCACGTAGGTCAAGCAATAGCTAGTGCTCTTCACTTAAATAATCCCCAGATAACATAGGCTTGTATTCTTATCTGGTGGACAACAGATAATACCTCGTTATATTATATGCATAAATAAGATGTTGGAATTGTAGCTTCATTTGCCTTGCCTTGTTACATGTGATGGAGCAACATTATACTTGATCACTTGTGGATGCTCATATGAACATGATACTGATTAGTTTGGCCCATTCTTAATTTTTTTTGTTGCTCCGGTAGACTGTTACTCATTCAGCCTCGTCTCTGAATCTTATATCAGGGAAGGATAGATGTAATCGAGAATATTGTGAGGCGGATGCACCAAGAGAAGGTCCAGCCCGATGCGACAACCTGCTATTATGTGTTCTTTGCATATGTAGACCACGATTATATCAGCACCGCCGTGGAAGCATTGCAGGTTCTCTGTATGTGGATGCTATCTGAAGAAGATAGCATGCTCGAAGAACAGAGAAGAGAATTGGAGGAAAACTTTATCCTCGCCGAAGACTTGGAAGCCGAGTCACGCATTGTAGAGCTTTTCAAAGATTCTAAGGAGAATCTTGCTGCTGCCCTCCTAAATTTAAGATGGTGCGCTACACTTGGTTTCCCGATTTCATGGCTTCCTGATCAAAGCCCATGGATGAGGAGAATTTCGAGTGATTCTGGTCCGCGAGAAGGTATTGCTTGATTATTCAATTGGGGTGCTGAGCTGGTGGCAGAAGAATGAATGAATGGGCAGAAGCACACTCTGATTTTTCCAAGGAAACATTGGGCAAGAAGACCGGAATCCCCCATCTTTCAATTTTGCATGATGATTGCTGTTTGTGAAGCGGGTGAGGTTATATTTCTTCAAAATATCTACTTTCGTTGCCCTTAGCTCGAACGTCAGCCCCCATACTTGAAAAAGAGAGATGAAACAAACGTTACCATTCTTGCTTTGCTCCTTTTCTCTGTCTTCAAAAATGTTTTTGTTCTGAGCTTCACCTAAGACCCAACCACTGCTTTCCATCCCAGTAGTAAATAAATTGAACAAATATTCCAAAGTATAACCAGTTACGACAAAATTAAAATAAAATGTGAATATAATTGACATTAAAATTTTAGCTTCTATATGCATCCAACTTTGGAGCCACTTGTAAAGAGCTGAAAATGGGGGCTTGGAATCCCACATCCCACAAGCAAGCAACAAAAAAGATCCGGGCGTTGACCTTCAACAGGTTAACAAAATCCCTAAGAGTAGACAATATTAAATATCCTTTAGTGGGTTTCCATAAGAAATTTTAAAATGTATTATTATTTTTTAAATTATTTAATGAAATATTACTCTTTTCAATTGTTTTAATAAAATATTACAAAATTGTCGCATCAATTTTCCAAACTGGGGAGGGGTTGCCAGTGTGGAGTTGGGCAAGTAAAACTCGCCCAATTCCTCAAGTCTCTGTTTTGGGCTAATTGGCAGAAGCTATGTTAGCGATTTCCTACAGCGAAATATACAAATTTTTCAGTATAAACATCCATCACAGCCCAAATAACTGTATAAATATTAGAGATGGCAAAATGGGCCCGGCTCGACGGGGCCCAGCCCGGGATCGGGCTAGGGCCAGCAGTTTGCTTGCCCATTTAAGGCCGGGCCGATTTGGCCCGGCCCGCTTGGCCCGGCGGGCCAAATGGTGGCGGGCCGGGCTGGCCCGCTTGTCCTGCCGGCTCGTTAATCGCCCACAAAACCCCCCACCCTCAGCCTCGCCTCTCGCCCTCGCCCTCACCCTCATCTCGCCCTCTGTCATCCTCGCCCTCGCCCTCACCCTCACCCTCTGCCTCGCCCTCGCCCTCGCCCTCGCCTTCACCCTCACCCTCGTCTCGCCCTCTGTCTTGACCTGGCTCGCGCCTCTCGCTCGCCCTCTGTCTCGCCCGCGCCCTCGCCCTGGCCCGCGCCCCTCGCTCTCGCCCACTGTCTCGCCCGCGCCCCTCGCTCTCGCCCTCTGTCTCGCCCTCGCCCTAGCTCTCGCCCGCGCCCTCGCCCTCGCCCGCGCCCGCACCCCTCGCCCTCGCCCTCGCCCGCGCCCCTCACCTGCGCCCCTCACTCGCCGCCCTCGCTCCCCCTCTATCGCCCGAGCCCCTCGCCCTTTCTCGCTCACTGCCTCGCTCACGCCGCCTGCCTCTATTGCCTAGCTAAAGCAAGGTAAGTTAAGTTTTTTTGTTAATTATTTGCCTAGCTAAAGCCTAAAGTTTTGTGTTAATTATTTAAAATAAATTATTTTAATTATTTACAGTGATGATTCTTCTGTTAGAAATTTAGAATGGATGGTGATGATCAAATTTCGAGAGGAATCCCTAGTAATGTTAATGAGGAATCCATCTCACAATCACAATCAAAAAAGCCTAAGATTTTAACCTCTGATGTGTGGAACCATTTTGTGAAAATTGGTGTTGGTAGTGATGGCAAACCAAGGTGTAAATGCAAGGGGTGTGGTAAAGAATATTCATGTCCATCTAAATCAGGAACTTCTCATTTAAGTCGTCATATTTCTAAATGTATGATGATTTCTAAGTATAATGATGCGAGAGATATGCTTATTGATTATGAAGGGAAGTTGAAGAGAAAAAAATTTGACCTTAAAGTAAATCGTGAACTTATTGTTCAGATGATTATTTCACATGGTGCTCCCTTTAATATGGTTGAGTGGAAGGGGTTTAGAAATTACCAAAAATTTCTGAATGAACATTGTAAGTTCATTTGTAGAAATACTGCTAAAGCGGATGTCTTGAGAACATTTGAAATAGAGAAAGAGAAGTTAAAACAACAATTGGCCCAAATTCTTGGTAGAGTTTGTTTGACTTCTGATGTTTGGACTGCATGCACTAATCATGGATTTATTTCTCTTACTGTTCATTATGTTGATGGCAATTGGAAGTTAAATAGTAAGATATTGTCATTTGCTCATATGAAGCCACCACATAGTGGACATGAATTATCATTGAAGGTGTTGGAATTTTTAAAGGATTAGGGATTGGAGAAAAAAAAAATTTCCCTCACTTTGGACAATGCCACTTCAAATGACAACATGCAAAATATATTGAAAGAACATTTAAATTTGTCGAATACTTTATTGCTTAATGGAAAGTTCTTTCACATTAGATGTTGTACTCATATACTGAACCTTATTGTTCAAGATGGTTTGAAGATAGCTAGTGAGGCATTGCATAAAATAAGACAAAGTGT
Organism: Diospyros lotus; assembly: GCF_014633365.1. Taxonomy (NCBI): domain Eukaryota; kingdom Viridiplantae; phylum Streptophyta; class Magnoliopsida; order Ericales; family Ebenaceae; genus Diospyros; species Diospyros lotus. Next base: position 32,683,334 of record NC_068345.1, read on the forward strand.
TCATTATGTGAGGGGTTCAGAAGCTAGGATGAGACAATTTTATCAATGTATTGAGCAAGTTGGTGGAATTGATACAGGAATTGGGTTGAGACCGGATGTTGTCACTAGATGGAACTCCACCTACATAATGCTTGAGAGTGCACTCAAGTATCGTCGTGCATTTCATAGTTTAAGCTTATGTGATAAAAATTATAGGTAGTGTCCATTAAGTGATGAGTGGACAAGAGGGGAGATAATTTGTGAATTCTTGAAGCCATTTTATACTATCACTAATTTGATTTCTGGATCCTCTTACCCTACATCTAATTTGTATTTTGGGGAAATTTGGAGGATAGAGTGTCTCTTGACATCCAACTTGGAAAATGATGATGAGTTGATTGCAAGTATGAGTGCAAGGATGAAAGAAAAATTTGATAAGTATTGGAGTGATTATAAAGTGGTTCTTGCATTTGGGGCGATTCTTGATCCAACCAAGAAGTTTAACTTTTTGAGGTACACTTATTCAAAGCTCAATCCTTATAACTATGAAGAGAAGTTGGAAAGGGTGAAGACTGCTTTGTATAGGCTTTATGGTGAATATGTTAACAATGGTTTATCAAGTTCATGTTCGATGCCTTCCTCAAATGTTAGTGGATCACAAATTTCCATTGGAGGTGAACAAGCAAAGAAGTCAAAAAATATATATGATGTAAGTCTATATTTTTTTAAAACACTTGTTCATATATAATTGATATAAATATTTGGTTGACTATTTTTTTTATTATTTGATAGGATTTTGAAGCATTTGATTGCCAAGTTTCTAACGATGCCGAAAAATCCCAACTTGATCTTTATTTGGAAGAGCCAAGGATTCCAATATCGGGAGCATTTGATGTCTTGGCATATTGGAGAGAGCGAGCTAATAGAGGGAAAATTATTGCAAAGATGGCTTGTGATATATTGAGTATTCCGATAACAACCGTAGCATCGGAGTCCGCTTTTAGCATTGGATCTCGTATTTTGAACAAATATAGAAGTCGTTTGCATGATGAAACAGTTCAAGCTCTCTTGTGCACATGGAGTTGGTTACATGGTTTTGGAGGTAATTTTTTTTAAACTTTCTAATATCTAGGATTTAACATAATATTAAACATTTCTCTTATATGATAAACAATTAACATATGTAATTTTTTATTATAGATGATGAGGAGGAGGAGTCAAGCATTGATGATATAAGACTTTCTAAACAAGACTCAAATGTTGTTGTTGATGAAGAAGATGAAAATTAGAGGCATAATTTTTAATTATTTTTTTTCTTCTTATTTGTAATTTGGCCTCCAGAAATGACTTTTTGAGCAGGTTGTTTTTCTTCAAAGTGGGCTAAATGGCCAAATATGGTATCAAACAAAAAAAAAAAAAATTGGGCGGGCCTGTTTGGCCCGCTTGGCCCGCGGGCTGGGCTAGGGCCAGCAATCTGCTGGCCCGTTTTTAAGCAGGCCGATTTGGCCTGGCCCGCTTGGCCCGCGGGCCACTTGGTGACGGGCCGGCCCGGCCCATTTGCCATCTCTAATAAATATTATATTTACAGTCAATAACTCTACCAACATCTAATCCATCACTACAAGAGCAAGCACCTAAATTGAAATACATTATACATTCATTTAAAATATCGTACATATAAAAAACACATAAAGAACTGTCTCTAATATACATACTCATTACAAGAACATTATCCAATACCGAACAAAAAAATAATAAACACTCAATCCCTAGACACGTAAAAACGAAAGAGAGTAGGTTTCTTCTTCTGTCTCTATCAAGGTTCTTACTCCACGATTAAAAGATTTTAGAGTTGATGCTCTTACTCCAACACTTATGATCAATGCTTTTACACCTAAGTAACAATGGCATCGGCAGGAACTGCAATGGTGGCGTGGGCAAAACAAGCTATGATGATGGTCTCTCGACCTCAAGCGCCACTCGCACCTCCACCTCAATGTGATCGCAGATTAGTGGGTTAACATCCCTATGGCATGATTAGTTAGCATGCATGACTAATGTATCACAAAAAAAAAATAAAAAAATGAATGAATGAAAAATAATTAATAAGTCATATTGTATCACGTCAATTCTAAATCATTGGTTGTTATATCATCAGTGGTTTAGATGGGGGGTCAATATAATGTGATGGGTGATCCGATGCTACAATGTCCTGAATCAAAGTCTTAAAGGGTAAGAGCCCATAATCCTTAGAACCATGGTGGAACGATGTTGCTCCCCTTTGTTGATATGTCACTAGTGATAAATACACCAATCATATACACCCTTTGTGTTGCCTCTAGTGTATACAACTCCATTTTAGTGTCCTTAAGAGAGTGCGTTGGATCATATTGAACCAACGCATCACACACAATGGTAGGTGCCACTTTGTGACATCAAACAATATCAATAGGACCTCCAATGAAGCAAATGCCTTGTTTGTCTCAACACATGGGGGCAAGTGCCCAATCACATCGTTGCTATATAGCTCTCACATGACCTACAAGAATGGAAATAAACATATAATTATAGTAATTAAATACAAATGTATACTTATACAAAAAATTATCGTTGTCATATGACTAACTACCAAAGGGTTTGAGTAACAATCTCTGAATCATTCTAGTAGCTGAGCTAGTCTCAATAGTATCCTAGTATGTAGGCAATAGGATTATCCTTGCACGTGTGAGGGCCCTTTAAACGTCATCTTACTAGTTCCCGGAGCGTGGTCATATAAGGTCATAGACAACTTGGAGAAGTAACAATGGACCCCCGATCTTTTACACACCTTGCTAACATGAACGACACAATGCTCTGTAACAACAAACTAGGGTGGCTCTACCTCAACTAAGAAACTCACACTAGTTGAAGTTAGCTAACAATGATATGAATAATAGCTACCCCCAAGCAACTTTGAAGTTAGCACCAGATGAGCAACTTTGACTAATTTAGAAATAACTACCCCCAAACAAGTACAAGATATAAAACCAAGCATATCTTTAAACCAATACCTCTAGTTTATATAAGTCCATAAAGTGAGATCTCAATCATGTTATTTTCATTGCAGCCTTGGATATGTCATTTATTGTGTCAAATCCCTAATAACAACTCATATAAGAGTAGCCAATCCTATGACTTTGTCCTTGTCACAGGCATCCCATTAATACACAACCCAAGTAGTATCACCGCATCTTGAAGGGTAATTGGCACCAAAGTTGTACGGAAACGTGTTTGAGATGTTGTTTCAACATTTTTGAACCGTTTTATGTTTCATAGATGACGAAGACAGCCTGCAACAATTTTTGGGCAGTTTTTATAAATTGCAAAACATATCGGGGTCGTTTCGCAATTTATTGAAATTAGATGAAAACGTGTTTCTGACAACAGCTGCTTATGTCGCATAGTTTTTCCCTCACTTTTCTTCTTCTTCTTCCTCTTCTTCTTTCGCCTTGTTTCTCCGAATCCACTGTCACTCTTGCATCGCCGACCACTGATCCGTCGCATGCATTTTGAAGCCAGCCAAACCTCTCATTTTTCCCTCTCATTTCTTCTTCTTCTTCTTCTTCTTCTTCTTCTTCTTCTTCTTCTTCTTTTGCCTTGTTTCTCCAAATCCGCTATCACTCATGCACCATCAACCGCCAATCCATCGGTCATTTTGGTTTCATCACTTACTCACATTGTTGTTCCAGGTGCTCCCTTGCCATCGACAGCCAATCTATCATTTCCGGTTCTGTTGGTTTGGATTTTGGTCGCCCGCCAATCTGTTTGGTATTTTGTTTCTAATTTATTTATATCAAAACTAAATTAGTTTTAAACTAATCAAGCTTTTTTATGATATTTTACTCTTAGAAATAAAATGGTTTTGATAATGACTATATGAAAATCAATCTCTACTATATGGATTATATGAATGAGAAAATAAATTTTTCATATATGAATTTTGTAGCAAAGTATGAAAACCTATAGAAGAAATACTGAGTATAGATTGAGTATGGTTTATTTCAAAATATATTTTTGATAATCTCAACTTGCTTTCAAAAGAATCAAAATGAAGATTTGTTAAATTTTCATGTTTTCAAAAGGATAGTCGGCTATGTGGTTTAATGCTGTTGACTATGCCTGAATATAGTCGATTATGTTATAAGGATAGTCGACTATGCATAAGGATAGTCGACTATGCTTGTTCAGTCTGTCGACTATATCTTGTATCTGTCAACTATTTTTTGATCTGTCAACTATCATGTAAGGAGTCGACTATAGTTTTTCATCTTTCGACTATTTTTGTTCATAAAATTCAAAATCCTCTTCATATTTTTACATCTGTCGACTATGTCCATGTATCTGTCGACTATGAAAAATTTGTGTTAGAAATAGTCGATTATTATTTTCTGTCTGTCGACTATGCTCAGTTTTATTTGATGAAATAGTCGACTAACCTATTTTCTTTATCGACTATGTGTTTCACAGAAACTTATAACAGCTAGTTTTTGGCGCATTTAATGCTCACCCAACCACCCACAACGGTCCAAATTTTAAACTTATCCACCATCAACTATAAATAGGTGGTTGAAGACGCATTGAAGGTGGTTGAACACATTGAAGATTTTGAACTACCGAGCTTTCACTGTTACATCGAGCATTTAATTTTTCTCTCTGTATCTTCATTTAAGAGGCTTTGATATCTCACTGTTCCATTCATTTTAAGCCTCGATCATTCACTTAAAGAGAGAGCTTGTAACTAAGAGTTGTACTCTTAGAATTTCTTTTTCACGATTTCTGTGTTTTTCCTAGCAGAGGCTAGAGGGCCCATTAAATTGGGAGGTTGTACATTACCTAGTCAAGGACTAGAGGATCTGCTCGTATTGAGTAAGGGGTTTGATAGTGAAGTTGGATTTAAAAATCCTTAGTGGGTAGCTAAGGTAGTGGACTAAACTTGGAAAGCTGAACCACTATAAATCCTTGTCTTCTCTGCTTTCCAATTTTTCTTGTTTGTGTTTGCATTTTTGTTCCTACTCACTGTGCTCATTCATTGATAAGATTTCAATTTTATTCTTCACAAAACTAGAGTGTCTTTTACACGATTGACACCTCATCATGCCATTTCAAGATCTTGAGGTTTAACGAATTCGTGGTCTTCATCGACGACATCTCTATTTTTTAAAAGAAATTTTAATTACACCAATTCACCTCTCCCTCTTGGTGTGTGCCAGATCAGTTCAATTCTATCATTTTAGTAATATTGCATTTACACTGGAATTTTGGTTTTCACTAATTTGAAATATGGCATATGATTATATGAATATCTTGAAGTTAATAGCATATTGCATATCAGTTTGGAATATGACATATGAATATCTTAAAATTAATTTGAATTTTTTTTTTAATTTTTGTATCAAAAATTATATTTATAAAAAAAATTCTTATATTTATAAATTTACAATTTATCTCGCGTTTCCATTTCTTACCTTTTTAGAAAAATATCGTTTCAACATTTTTATTTCATATCAAAAACGTTTTGTTTTCTGTTTCCGTGCTACTTGATTGTCACCTCTCCACCAACCAGATGGAATGTATGAGCCGCATGTCTCATTCGCTCAACCAATGTCATGATCAATGGTAGATTGATATGGAAGCCAACCCCAAGTTTATGCACATGTATGAACTCAACACATGTTTAAGTATGAGATAACATGGTGGTGTGACTCCCACTTCAAGATCTTCAGTAACTATCTCAATCTACATGCAACACTTACCCTGTGTTCCTCCCCTCCCAAATATCAACGAACTTATATGAACGCTATAGGCGGAGCATGTGGCTATTGATGGGGCTTGAAACAAACTGACCCATCATACATATCAACCACTAAATGCAATAATAATGGAATAATATCAGTTCATATGTTGGGTGCTTCAATGTAACTATTGGCATCAACTAATATAACACAAAAAAGTTGACAACTAAATGGTAAACTAGATAATAAATACTTTAGTACATAAATGTCAACAAAGGTAACAAGTTAGATAATATGAGGTAATAAATCCAACATGTAGTCATTACATATACTGCATGAAAAGGAAATGCATGGCAAAATGATATAAACCAAGTAATATATTCAATGCTCCTCCTTATGTGTGATAAGCCTCTTGCCTTATGAGAGTTTGGACAGTGCGACGTTTATAGTCTTTTTTGCCTACATATGACATGACACTAGCTTATCTAGTGCTTTCATACATCCATCTCATTGTATTGTGATTTCGTGTATACTTGATCGCCTTTTATTTTGTTGACGTTCAATAATATCATTAGGTATACACTCTAAGCCCTCGGTTTAACTAGTGGTCCAAATGTGACACCTAAGTTTGACGTACTCCACCACCTTATAATATGTCATTTGTAGAAGTGTAATGATGTGTAAGCTCTTTACACCTTTCAAGACGATATTAAACAATTCAAATAGATTTGTGATCAGGAATCCCCATCCACGTCTACCATCCTATGTCATGAACCACTTCTTGAATAATATCTCACTAATCCATTGGTAAGAGTCCAAATGGTGTGCATTTTATCCATCTCATTTTTGCATCGAACTTCAACATCTAATTCTCCGTTGATAGCTTGTATAGGTACCTTTTCAATGTTTTATTCTAAAAAATGATATTGAAGTTGCTTAATAAATGCTGGAGACAGTACTAGCAGTACCCAAGTGACTTATTCCATTCATTGATGGCACTAAGAATGTTTGGATGTCTTTTCATTACCAAGCACACACCCACCCATTCTTTCACCAATCTCAGTCGAAGGCCATAAAGGAACCAACCTCAACTAATGTTGTCCTTATCTCTAGAAATATTGCAAATGTAAAGGGGAACAATTGTTCATTATCATCCACTACCATTGCAACTAATAGAGTCCATCTACATTTCTCATACAAGTGCGTCCCATCAAAACTGATAATTAGTATTGAAATCCATGTATGGATGCCCCAAATGCCTAAAAACAATAAGAAAATTCATGAATGTTGGACTCAGAGGTGACAAACATGTGCATTTCCCATGTTGACCCGAGATTGACCTTTCTTATAGCCAGAAAAAAAAAAAAAAAGGCGTAACAAGTTGTAAAACTCTTCCTAGCTACCATATATATCATGCCTACACCCTTTTGTTTCCCTACACAAGCCTTCATTAGAAGACTCGATATTGGTTTAACTACACAGTGTGTTACTATAATGTTTGGACGCAAATATTTAACTGTCTCTCAACTAAACCCTTAATTGCATAGCTATGAAAGTCATATCCAATTGCTCATGATCTTCATTAAGCGGGATATTATAATAATTGTGAGGGTCACCAATCTTGCTAATAAACCATGTGTTGTATTTCATGTAATTTATAAGTTCTTATTTCCTGCCAAACTTCTTATGCAAGGATGAGTTTGAATACCTAAAATACCAAACACCATATTGTTCCATACTATCTGATTAACCAAATCAATATTCAAGAATTCAAGTGTTAGGGTTGTGGCACATTGAACAAACACAACAACATCTACATCAACCCCATTTGATCATTTATCAATCTTATTCCCATCATTAGATCAACCTTTGGCACTGGCATGAACATCACCATCTTTTGTTGCTTGTGTTGCCTCAATCACATATATGTTTTCCTCATCTTCATCACTAGCTTTATTGTTTTCATCTCGATTAAAGGGCACAAACCTATGCCAGTAGCATCAGGTATTTCTTACTGTTGTACCATTCTCTTAATCGTATAGTAGGTTTCATTAATGTTACCACAGAGTCTATTAGTGGGTCTGGGAGGAAAATCTTGGTGAATAATTGAAGATTTTAAAAGATTTAGGGCCAAAGTATAAATTATAAAACTTACAAATAAGCCAATTTTAATAAACTAGGGACCCCACTTTGAGCTTGAAATTAGGGTAGTTTGAATCAAATTAGGTCCACCAAATAATAGGCCTTAGAGACAACACAAAGGGTAACTAGTATGACCCACTTTCACCAAAAATTACTAAAAAAATGAAGAGTTACGAACTCAAAGTAGAGTGAAACACATGACAAGTTGATCAACCTAATTTAGACTACTACTTGGAAACTGATCGAGATCAACCAAGATGAATTGAAAAGTAGGCACCGAAGTGGAAATTACCGAGAGTACAACAGTAACCTCGAATTTTGATATCTATGGTTAGATTAGAAATAATTGACCGGAAAAATTGCAAAAGATAAAGGATGAGACACGAAAAATGTTTTGGGAATTAGACTTTGAACTCAAATGCTGGGTAAATGAACAAGAAATAGACCATACCATTTGATGAACCTCACAGATGGCATGTAGGAGGGTAGAAGGGTACTTTTGACTTGAGTTTCCAACAGCTAACGAAATGGATGTGAAAAATAATAAAATTGAACCAAAAGAAAAAAGAAAGCTCGACAAATCACCAAACTTGTATTTCCCATAATGTAGCAAAATTCTTACCAAAATCAAATTGATTGAAGAGAGTAGGTGGGATTGGATGGATTTGAGGCACAAATAAAGGTGGTAAAATATCAATCGGTGAATTAATGGAGTGCAGCTTTAGTGGACTGCTATAGAAGGTTTTTGGTTATAAAATGGTGTTTTTCCTCTAGTATATGTGCATATCCTAGGTCTATGAGCTGAGAAAGAAAAAAGAAGAGTTTCAGAGAGGTTATGGTGATCAAAGAAAAAGTTTCGGTGATCCCAAGTGTAAATAATGGAAATAGCGACCAAATGGGTGTATTGCCCTGCATTTTCTAGTGATGCAAAGAATTGAGATGGTCGACCACAACTTAGGGACTCCTTACAACAATTTTTAGTGACTAGCAATGATTAGAGGACTCACCACGAGTAAAAAGAAGGATTAGGGAAGACAAGAGACATGACAAGCATTTTTCAAAAAGTTTGAACTAGCAGTGATTAAAAGACTCACCACGGGTAAAAGGAAGGGTAAGGAAAGACAAGAGACATGACAAGCATTTTTCAAAAAGTTTGAACTGGCAATGATTAGAGGACTTACCAAGGGTAAAAGGAAGGGTAAGGGAAGACAAGAGACATGACAAACATTTTTCAAAAAGTTTAAATTTTAGTAAGGTGACCTTTTACTTAGATTTTTTGGATTATTGCACTTAGACCTATGAATTTTTGACATTTTATTTCCAATCTCAATGAAATTATATGAGCACCTTGAAAATTATTTATTATTGCAAACTTGCCCATTTATTTTGCATTTGCATTTTGGTCATGAAATAAGTTTGCCTTGAAATGTTTGATTACATTTGAACCCAAATGTTATAGCACTTATGTATAGAACACCCGTGTGACTTAATGGATAACGAGTAGATGAATAGAGTAGCAAGGGGGGGTGATTGGTGTTTTCATCGCAAATTATGACTTGAGTTCATTCATTATACCAGTACTTAATTATTATTCATTTGTTATTTATATTGAATTTATTATCATTACGCATTATTATGTCATTATTTATATGTATATGTTACGAATAAACAGAGATAGCAAATCTCCACACACACAGTCAAAATTAAGCACTGATGATATCAACAATCTGACCGAGAGAATAAACACAACAGATTTAAAATATAAACAAAACAAGAGGCACACGATTTATAGTGATTCACCCCAAATAAGGGTTACATCCACTTGAGCTCTGGTGAGAAGAGCTCACTCCACTATATAAACTCAATCCGATTACAACGAAATCGAAAACAAAAACAACCTTGGTTCTCTATACAAAATGCTCAGAATCACTAACAGATTAAGAGCTTACCTCAAATTAAAAACCATAGAACACATATGGACAAGAGGAAGACGAATTGTACAGAAATTTATAGAGAGACAGAGAGAGAAAGTAAAAACCCTAAATGACAACTCTCGGCCAACCCCTTTTTTCTTTCGTCTTCCACCCGATCACATCATCAATCTCGAGGCGAGTGATAAATAAGACAACTGGATGGCTGAGATCGCTTAACATAAAGGAAGCTGCAACGGCTTGGATGGATTCATGCAAGTGAAGCAGCTGCAGGCTACGCGACAAAAGCCAAAAGCCAAAGGGATTGGGCTGGGCCAATGGTGGCTGCCAAATGGCCCTCCAGTGGGCACCCAAAAGGGCAGCCCACGATTGCCAAAATGGCCCCCTAACCTTTGGGCCTAATTTGGTGTTTCACAAATTATATAATAAACTCCACCTTGAAACATCAAATGACTAAGTAATCAGATATGAAATATAAGTGCAGCATGCTTCAATTTTCACCTTCACTTCTCTAGATGACTAAAGTAGTTTAGCCATCATCAATATGCAACAAATTCAAGCAATGCTTGAATTTAGTTGCAGTCAATACCTTGGTGCCCATGTCAGTAGGATTGTTGGTTGTAGAAACTTTCTGGATGCCCACAGTTCCATTTGCTATCATTTCCCTTACATAATGATAATTTACATCCACATGTTTGGTTCGATCATGATACACAGGATTTTTGGACAGGTGGATGGCACTTTGGCTATTCGAGAAAACTACCACTTTGCTTTAAAGCAAGTGGATTTCCTTAAGAATACCTTGAAGCCATATGACTTCCTTAAAGGCATCAGTTACAGCCACGTACTCTGCCTCAGTAGAGAACAGAGCTACAAGTGGCTGCAGCTAAGACTTCCAGCTGATGCAGTTTCCACCCAAGGTAAAATAGAAAGCAGTGGTGGATTTTCTAGAGTCTCTATCCCCTGCAAAATCAGAGTCAACATATCAAACAAGATCAAGTGTATCAAACCTCTTCTTAAAATTTAAACCAATGCATACAGAACCATTTATGTACCTAAGCAAATGTTTTAAGGCATCCCAATGAATTTTCCCAAGGTTTGACATATATCGACTAAGTAATGAAATTGAATATGCAAGGTCTGGCCTGGTACTTATCATTGAATACATAATCGTTCCAATTACATTTGCATAAGGGACGTTTTTCATTTCTACAATTTCAAAATTGGATGTGGGACACTATAATTTAGATAAAATAAAATGTCCAACCAAGGGAACTATAACAGTTTTACAATTTTGCATTCCAAACTTATGAACAGCTTTTACCAAATAATCATGCTGGTGTATTTTGATGCTATTGTTGCTTCTATTTCTCTCAATTTTCATTCCTAATATTTTCTTAGCAGGATCTAAGTCTTTCATATCAAAGGTTGCATTTAACATTGATTTTAACTCCTTAATCTTTGACTTAGACTTGCTAATAAGTAGGATATCATTTACATACAATAGTAGATAAACAGGAATATCGGTGAGCATAAAATAGAAGCAATTGTCATATTGACTTCTAACAAAACCATCCCTTAGAACAAAATTATCAAATTTTTTGTACCATTGTCTTGGGGCCTGTTTTAAGACATACAAAGATTTTTTCAATAAACAGACATGGTCAGATTTTTCAGAAACGACATAACCAGTGGGCTAAACCATGTAAATGTGTTCATCAAGGTCTCCATGTAGAAATGCAGTTTTAACATCTAACTGTTCAAGTTCTAAATCAAATTGAACTACAACTGCAAGCATCATGCGGATTGTCTTAAATTTAACCACATGAGAGAAAATTTCAGTATAATATATTCCTTCTCTTTGTGTGAACCCCTTAGCTACTAGTCTTGCTTTATATCTAATAGGGTTATTAGAAGAAATACCTTCTTTTAATTTGAACAGCCACTTACATTGGATCAGCTTCTGATTTTCTAGACGAGGGACAAGAACCCAAGTTCTGTTGGCCATCAGAGAAGCCATTTCTCCGTCCATGGCTTGCTGCCATTTTTTACTTTCCTTTGAGCTGATAGCCTTCTCATAAGAGGAAGGCTCACTGCTCCTCATTTCAACACCTGCCACCAGGGCACAAAATACTAAATCTAAAAAAGCATACCTAGCAGGTGGTCTTATAGACCTCCTGCTTCTATCTCAGGCAAGTTGGTAGTCACCAAGATCATGTTGAGGGGAGTCATGATGCTCCACCTCAATCTCAGTTTCACCATTTTGTTCCTCATGATCAGAGGTCTGGTCTAAGTTTGATATGGGTGAGAGATCACCTCCTAGTTGAGGTTCTGGTATAACTGGAGCATCATGAGGGTTATCATCTATAACTTAGTGCTCCACCTCTATTTGGGTTCCTCCTAAGCTGATAAAATTATCTGTGTTACTATGTTGGTTTGATTCTTCAGTGTTAGATAATTTACAAGGGAAGATAACTTCATTAAATATAACATCTCAGCTAATGATAATTTTTACACCCTTAAACTGTCTTTCCCATAGCCTATATCCCTTAGTTCCTTCCCGATACCCAACAAAAACACACTTTGTGGATCTAGGTTCCAGTTTACCTTTTGACTGGTGAGCATAGGCTTCACAGCCAAAGGTTATTAAGTAATTTAAGTTCAATTTCCTTCCAGTCCACTTTTCTTTAGGGCATTTAAGATTAAGGGCAGTAGAGGGACTTCTATTTACTAGATGTGAAGCTGTAGCTAAGGCCTCTCCCCATAAGGATTTAGGCAAACCAGATGTGAACAAAAGGCACCTCACTTTTTCAAGGAGGGTTCGGTTCATTCTTTCAACCACCCCATTTTGTTGGGGTGTGTTCCCAATAGTTTTATGCCTAATTATACCTTAGGAGTTGCAATATTCATCAAATTCTTTATTACAGAATTCTAACCCATTATTTGTTCTAAGAGTTTTGATTTTTCTGTTAGCTTGGTTTTCTATTAAGATCTTCCATGTTTTGAACTTCTCTAATGTTTGATCTTTAGTTTTTAACAGAAAAACCCACACCTTCGTAGTAAAATCATCTATGATAGAGAGAAAATACCTATTGCCGCCATGGGTGGGAAGGCCCCCAGAGATCTGCATGTAAGTACTCAAGGCATGCCTTTGCCAGGTGAGTTCCCTTATGGAAACTCATCCTGTGTTGCTTACCTAGCACACATGGTTCACAAAAATCAAGGGGTCTCAGCAGACATTGAACCAAAATATCCTTGGTTTGACAGTGCCTGCAAACCTTTCAGGCTCATGTGACCAAGTCTCAAGTTCCATAGTTCTGTCTTATCAGTGTTAACATAGCATGCAGAGTTTGATATAACAGAGGAATGAAAACAACCATTTAGAACATATAAGCCATTTTTCTTTGAACCAGTTAGGATTAACTCTTCTCCTTTAAAAACATTCATGGAACCATTTTCAGCTTTGTAAGAAAATCCTAACACATCAAGAGTATCGAGAGAAATCAAATTTCTTTTAAGACCAAGTACATATCTTACATCAGTGAGTGTTCTTACTTTGTTGTCATGCAACTTAAGAGTTATGTCACCTTTACCCTGAACACTACATGAATGGTTATTTCCCATATACACTATTCCACTCTCTCTATTATTGAAGTTATGAAACCAGTCAATATTAGGGCACATATGAAAAGAACAGCCAGAGTCCATGATCCATTCATTTTTAACAGAACTAGAAGATACATTAAGCACCTCAGCTAAACAGTTAGAACTACTAGCTACTACTATTACATTGCCCCCTTGCTTTTGTTTTTTCAAATAATCATAACATTATTTCTTTATATGTCTCTCTTTCCCACAATGGTAACACTTCCATTTTTGTTTTTGTTTACCCTTCTTATCTTTCTTTTTTCCCTTCTGCCCTGACCCATTAAGTTGTTCAGCATTCACAGTATAATTTCTTTTATTAGCATTTCCCTTTACAAACAAATTATTGCCCGTTTTCTTAGATGTACTAAGTTCTAGTTCTCTAGCCTTAATACTAGAAATAACAAGTTCCATACTAGGGACTATACCAGTATAACGTAAAGCATGCTTCACTACATCATAATCATCAGGTAGAGAGTTTAACAAAATCATGGCTTCACTAGTATCACCTAAAGCCTGATCAGTACCTCTTAATAACAAGGTAAGTCCAGTAAATTCATCTATGTTTTCATCCATAGACTTAAAGGTATTCATCTTAAAGTTAAACAACATGCCTTTTTAATAAACCAAATTTGGAGCAAACATTACAGAATATAAAGATTCTAATCTATTCCAAAGATTAAGGGGTAGAGATATACCGTCAACCTTACAGATTACAAAATCACCGAGATGGAGGAATATCAGATTAAAAGCCTCTTCTCTGATTTCATCAGTTCGAGCTAACTGCTCAGGTGACCATTTGCAGTCATCTGGCTCGAGTGCTATAAGCACTTTGTGATGAGAGAGAAAAACCCTCATCTTCTTTTTCCAACTTCCGAAATCTCCCTTTCCATCGAATGTACCGATTTCAAATCGGGTTGTTGTCATTTTCGTGTTGCACGAAAAATGCCCAAAAATAAACCCTAGATTACTGACTGAGACCAGTACAGCAAACTCCCGCTGACTGAGTATCTTCAGAAAACCCTAGGATTTCTAAAACCAACACCGACACAGAGAAAGAAAGAAAGCCCTAGATTTCGAGAAAAAAAATCGAACACGATTTTGACTCAAAAAATTTGGATACGCAAACCAGAGGCTCTGATACCACTGTTACGAATAAACAAAGATAGCAAATCTCCACACATACAATCAAAATCAAGCACTGATGACATCAACAATCTGACCGAGAGAATAAACACAACAGATTTAAAACATAAATGAAATAAGAGGCACACGATTTATAGTGGTTCACCCCAAATAAGGGCTACGTCCACTTGAGCTCCGGTGAGAAGAGCTCACTCCACTATATAAACTCAATCCGATTACAACGAAATCGAAAACAAAAACAACCCTGGTTCTCTATACAAAATGCTCAGAATCACTAACAGATTAAGAGCTTATCTTAGATTAAAAATCAGATAACACATATGAACAAGAGGAAGACGAACTGTACAGAAATTTACAGAGAGAGAAAGAAAGTAAAAACCCTAAATGACAACTCTTGGCCAACCCCTCTTTTCTTCAGTCTTCCACCCGATCACATCATCAATCTCGAGGCGAGTGATAAATAAGGCAACTGGATGGCTGAGATCGCTCAACATAAAGAAAGCTGCAACGGCTTGGATGGATTCGTGCAAGTAAAACAGCTGCAGGCTATGCGAATAAAGCCAAAAGTCAAAGGGCTTGGGCTGGGCCAATGGTGGCTGCCAAATGGCCCTCCAGTGGGCGCCTAAAAGGGCACCCCACGGTTGCCAAAATGACCCCTCAATCTTTGGGCCTCATTTGGTGTTTCATAAATTATATAACAGTATAAATACTATTTTTTAAAGTATGATTAGATGATTTATCACCTAATTAAGTAATTCAAGTTTCTTGAAAGGGAAAGGGAATCTGAATGATTTCTAGGGATTTGCGCATTTATTTATACTTATAAACCTTCATGCATATGAAACCAACAACATTGTGGGCCCAAATTTAGGGCATTGTATTTGAACACTATTAATTGTTTTATTTTTTATAATACTTAATTTAGGTTCGACCCTTGTCATTTAACTGCTTTAGTTTAATGTCAGGGAAGTTATGGCAGGTACTGTTGGATTTCGAAATATAAATATATATATACATGTATTTCAATAAATTTTTCTGACAATAATGCACCGAACATGGAAAAATGATATGGGAGTTCAGTATAATTCTATTAATTAAAATTTTAGAAAAGGTAACATTTCATTAAACAATAATATATTTAAAAATTTCTTAGGTTTTCTATCATAATTACGAAACTAAACTGAAGTCTGAACATGAACAAGTAACTGAGAGACTGATGTTATATGATTTCAGATTTTCATCGTACACATTCTAAATAAATTTTAGAGGCCGGCATGTTGATAAACCGCCCAGATATTTTCTTGTCAGTCTTGCTATAAATATGAAAAAGAACAACTGAGAACAGTTAGTCTTTTTCTGTTCCATTTTCTTCAACAAATTGATCACCCAGCATCGCAACATAGGCCTTGGTGAGCGTTCTCCTAATCCAATTCGTCGATTTCAATTATTTGCAGCAGCTTGGCCAGAGGCTTAAATGTTCTCGCCTGGAGGCAACTCCGCAAGCTTTGGTGGGGTGCCAAGGACTCGTTCCATATCAAAACGAACTTCAATGTTGCGAATGCTGTACCCAACTACCATCAGCCAATAGAGCAGATTTGCAAGTTCCGGAGCGCTCGTCTCTGTCATAGTCGTCTGTAAACCACACAAAACAAATCTCAATAATGTCAGCACGCAGCAATGGTTGATCTTCACAGAGCAAACAATCAACCTTGTACTTTGCCAGCAGCAAGATAATGTTCACTTGTTCAGAGCATGAGGCTAAAAGCCCAATTCAAACAAAATTTCAATAGTTAATTGATAAAATGACCGAGTGTCACTAGTTTCCAGTGACTGAATCTGTATGAAGTCATGTTGAATAGTTTCTAGAGGCTATATTAGACATATTTAATTGCGATAAGCACAAATTACTTTTGCAAAGATGTAACAAGGATCTTCTAAAAGATAGGGCCATAAATAGAATTCACTGGCAAACTAGAATTCATATTAGCCAACCCCATATAGTGGGATAAAGGCTTGACATGTTGTTGGGCCATCTTGTGTTGATTGACACAATCAACAAGTGGTTTGCAGTAGTCCGAGAAAATGGATGCTCTTAAGTTGATTGACACGGTAACTAGTATTTTTATGGTGGTTTCCGTGGACAGAACCATTAACACTCAGCTACAGCATGGAGCCTTTGATTATGAGCAAATATGAGCGTCAACCAAAATTTCAACGAAAAATTCAACATCAACAAGTATAATAGGATAAAAAGGGCAAGAGGATGATATAACAGTGAACCTTCATCTGTCCAGGATCTGTAACAGCCAAGAGGCGTTTTATGAACGTGTTCATTGCCAGCACAGCATCCTCTCCAGCAC
This sequence comes from Diospyros lotus, assembly GCF_014633365.1. Lineage (NCBI taxonomy): Eukaryota > Viridiplantae > Streptophyta > Magnoliopsida > Ericales > Ebenaceae > Diospyros > Diospyros lotus. Next base: position 32,700,308 of record NC_068345.1, read on the forward strand.
TACTAGTTAATTCCTGTATGATATTATGGAAATTAAAATGCATAACGGGTAGTAAATACAGGTTCAAGAAATACCCACAGCTATATATAAAGAACTAAAATGCCAAACAAAAATTGTTCAATTTGCCCCAACAAAATATGGGAAGTGGGGGATATTATTACAGTACATTTAAATTATTTAGAGCATAAAATCTATTTAAAAGAAAAAAAAAACATTTATAAGCATGTAGCATTTGATTTTGCACAAACCTTTCTGGTGATTGATCAATCAAAACAGTATTATATGGGAGAGCCTGAAAGTGTGGGAACAACAGATAAAACTTTCTCCTAAATGTTCAGAAATCCCACCAGAGAAAGGTGGCAAGTTCTCATACCTTAAGATTTTGAGGCTCAAGAGACTTGAGATATTCCAACAATTCGTTCTGTCCATCTGCAGCTTTCTGACCTACTTGACGATTAAGTTCCTCAATTTCTGCTTCAAGTAACTCGATATATTTCATTGCATCCATTTTCTCAGGACCAGAAACATTATTCCACCTGATAACTTCACCAGATACCTTTTTTTGTGTGCCCGGTGCATAATCTGGCAAATCCTATTAGTCATAAAAGCTAGTTACAAACCCTCTTCAGATAAAGAGTTCAAGGGCAATTACCACTTACAAGTGTAATAAGCATTACTTGGAATAACTCAATGAAAGGAGAAAATTTGCCTCAGTGTTAATTGATTTTAACTAATGAGCTGCCAGCAAACAATTGCATCTTATACGAGGGTATATAAATTTAGCAGTCAACAGGATTTATGATCATGATAATAATAAAGTAGGAAGTGGATGACCAAATGGTCTGCATGGGAACACATCCACCGAAACCAACTAATGGTGAAAGGTAAAAGGAACAAAGTGTCAATTACATAGTCATTGGAAGACTATGTTGTATCAAATTTGCTTAAAGTAGTAAGACCACCTGTCAACAAGTGTCATTCCACACTTCAATTCTCATAGCTGAATTTGTATTCAAAATCTCTCAGCTTTATATGTAAATAAAATTATTCGTTTTCTTTTGTGTTTCTGCAGCTCAAACTTCAGTCTACCTTGCAATGCTGAGATTGCATATGTTAACATCAAACATGTCCATGTGTTAGCTAAAATATGATGAAGGTACCTTCATCTTATTTCACCTCCATGTTAAAAGATTCCAATATCAGTCTGCGGTACAATGACATGGCATTTGGCTGTGACAATACACTGTATCACACCAAACCAGAAAGCAAACATCCAAAATGCAATTACATTAGCATAGACCCTAAAAGACCTGTGACCCCACAAGGTCACATGGGATATAATACCACCCATCTCTGCAGGAAGTTTTTGGACTCCATTTACAAGCAGCTTCCAACTGTATGACAATCAGAAAACCACAGGCATAATAACTTCCTGCATCCTGGAGCCAACTGGCTAGTCATCCTTTTGTAGAGGGTCATGTGGGTTGAAATCCAGTATAGGGAGAAACCAAGAGTTTTCCCTCCAAGTTGTGGAATCAGTTAGTTAAACCAAGAAAAAGGATATAATGTTTATTCATCAATGCATAGAGGTCTATAGAACTGCTAACACTATTTTTCCCAGGGGCTGAATGGATTTGAGTGGGTTAGGGAGGAAAGAAACTAGGACTTCAACAATTTACTATATACCATGGTCAGAACCCTCGTACCTTTTGAAGACAAAAATCAAGTACACTTTGAAAGTAACTATATCAAGAAAAGAATAATATAAAGAACTGAAGGAACTAATCTTCTTCATAGTTTCATACAAAAAGGATAGCAAACAAACTCACCTTCTTATCTTGCACCTCTGGTAGAGCAACTTGTTCCAAACCTTGTTGCAATTCCAACCGATATTGTGCATTTCTAAACATATAACCGGTCATCAAAACACTGTACATGAGTTGCGCTAGATTTTCTGCAACCTGAATGAATTGAAAAGCATCAATTGTAGCAAACTTGAAGATTATTTGCATACATTAAAATACGATTGATAACAGCTTAAATCAGTGGACAGCCTTTGAACAAAAATGCAACCCTTTAAGAATCTATGCACTTACAGTGGTTACTGTCACTGCAAAGAACTGAGGCGGTAGTGTCCCAATCATATTTGTCACTGTTTGGCGCATTGCATCAACTACCTGATCAACAACCAAAACCAATAGAGTTAATAAGTTTGTCATCTGTAATACTAATAAATTAATCTAGTGCAGCTCTGTAAAGGGATACAGGCAATAATAAGAAGGAAACTGGTTAAAACCTGTGGGGACGCCCTTTTCACAAACAACTCCATGAACTCTGGCTGCACATTTTTTACATACTCCAATAGTATTTCCCTCCTGCTCTTCTGCTGTTTTTTGAAAGGGGGAAAAAAAAAACTTTTAATCAACAATAACTACAACAATGGAAACTTTTTATTAAATGAGGAAATTATCTAGCTCCTCCCTTTCAGAAGCCCAAATCCAAGAGATTAGGACTCATATAGTTCCTTATACAATTAAACACATTCAAATAAATGAAGAGTGCAAACGATATTACAAGACAAAACAAGAAGTCATAAAACTGGTATATTTGCTAAACATAAATAAGAAAAAAAAATTAAAAAGCGAAACAAAAAGCTCATTTGTGGCCTTAGACCCTTCCTTAAGATTTTTCCTAACTTTATTCAGCTAGTTAAGAATAGCATGTGTCTATCGGTGTGTTTCTCACTGGCTGCTAAGGGCATTGTCAGGCTTGCATAGTTTTGACAGAATCACTAAGATCAGGAAATTCACGTGCTTGATCATTTAACATCAGGACAGGGAAGCATAAATTGGGTTTAGTGTTCTATAGGAGCAAATTCTGCACCAATCTGCTCATAATGCTTTCCCTGGTGACTAAAATGCTCAAGGCTCCCCACTTCGTAACAGTCGGGAAGCTGTTGTCTTGTACACAATCTTACCTTTGCTTTCCAAATAGCCTGTTTCCAGAACTCAAACCCCTGACCTTCCAGTCACAAAAGAACAACCTTACCTTTGTTACAAAAGTTCACCTGAATGCTTTCCCATGTGACAACATGATGTATTTCCCCTGGAAGGTATGGACAAGGAACTAACAGCACAGCCCACCTTTTCGACTGTCTCTTGGTTTCATTCTCACTCCTAATAGTTTGTGTTGAAGTAATATTAAGGTGACCAATGCCATGCTGTAAGAAGGCTGGAAAATCATCCATCTTTTTCTTCATTTCCTAGAAGTGGACCCTTTTTTCTTTTTTAGTGTTCACTACGTGATGTCAGCTCTAATGCTAGCATGGAGTTATAGTAGCTTGACACAGCATCAAATGCAAGGCTGACATCTCATTCTTTTTGGGGATCTAATGCTCCTTGTACAAGTGTTATAACGAACATTATGAGAGTTAGCTGCTTTGTTGATTGTATGAAAAGGGAGAGAGACTATCTTGTGGTTGAGAGAAAGTTCTCCATTCTCCTTTTAGACCCCTTTTTTTGAACAGTTTCCTAATGGTCCCTATTTCCCTGTGGATATATATAGTTTCTTGTACTGTTTTCATAACCCACCTACCCCCCCCCCCCCCCCCACACACACACACACAAAAAAAGAAAAGAAAAAAAAAAACAGCACATCAATCAAAAGAAGTATGGAACGAACCAATGGTATGTTATGTAGAACTAAGAAGCACATCACATTGAGTGAACAAAGAATAGACTGAAGAAGCAAAAGGAAATTATGCTAATAAAGAAGCAAACCATTTGAAAGTGTTAACCAGTGTTAGATAGAATAATTTTAGGAGTAATTATGGTTCACAGTATCCTTTAGAGTGCCTGATTTCTAGCCTATTACTCTTGTAAGATAGTTTCCTATCTTAGATTTAACATGTATATATATAGGCTGTAATATTTCAATATATAAAAATAGAATTTTTTTTCTTTTTCTGTTATTAGCAACAACATGGTACCAGAGCTGACTGCCACCTAAAGGAGTGAGAGTTTTTCATAGAACGATTAACAGGGTTGACTTGCTCGCTACTCTATCAGTCATTAGAAGATTTCACTGCTGCAATCAACCCAAGGAGTCTTTAACCAGTAAAGACTTGTGTTTTTCCTGCCTTTCTCAATCATGGCTGACAAAAAAAAAAAATCAACTGCCCAGAATAAGGCTAGATTGATTGGTGAGAATCCCTTCTTGCAAATCAGTCCCATGAAGCAGGATGGATGGATCTAATTACCTTGCGTGGTCAAGGTCTTGAGTACTGTTCGTACAAGCTCGAGGTTTGCAAGGTTATGTTACCAGGGATAAGCTGAAACCAGAGGGCACCGATCCTGCTTACAATCAATGGGAATCTGAAAACTCCCTTGTCATGTAATGGCTCATTAATTCCATGAAGCCCCAAATTGGTCGAGTTTATGTATTATTGGATACTGCTTACAAGATCCAGAGTGCAGTATCTCAAACCTATTCTCAAGTGGGCAATGATGTGCAAGTTAATGAATTATGGAATAAGGTGCATGAGACAAAACAAGGTGAGATGACTATTGCTCAAAACTTTGCTAAATTGAATGGTTTGTGGCAGGAACTTGATTATTACCAAGATTTCCAGGCTACATGTCCTGAAGATACAGCTAAGTTTCAGAAATTGCTAGAGAAGGAGAGCATATATGATTTTCTTGCTGGTTTGAATATGGAATATCATCAAATACAAGTTCAGGTACTCAGTAAGGATCCTTTGCCTTCTTTCAGACAAACTTATTCTTATGTACAGAAAGAGGAAAGCCAAAGAAGTGACATGATACACACAGTTTAGGTAGACAAAGCAGGGTTAGTTGCTAATGTCCTTCATGAACAGCTGAATGTCAGTGACCAGGGTTCATCAGGCAAGGATCACTTAAAATGTGATTATTGCGGAAAGCCGAGGCATACTAAAGAGAGTTGATGGAAGCTACATGGCCACCAACTAGGGATCATGGAGGTAAGCGAATGGGTCCCACAAGGTCACAAGAAAATCTGTCTAAGACTGTAGAAAAACCTGTGTCTAGAGAAACAGCTAATACCCGGGGTTTTCCCAATGAGGAGAAGCAAACCCTAAGGCGTCTTTTGTCTTGACTTGAAATTCAACTAGGTTGCTTCTTCCAATTTTGCCAACTTAAGTATTGCTTTCCTTGCCAATTTTAATACTCATAATAACCCATGGAGTATACATTCTGGAGCATCAAAAGTAATTTAGAACATACTCCTAAATTATGTTTTCGACATTAATTTTTTTCATCTTGTGCATAGCACAGGCTCATTGATAGACTATTAAAAGTAAGAATAGAACATACCCCACGCAGAAAAGGTCACCTTGGGCATGTGCCTCCTATGCCCTTAGTTCAAGTTTTATATGAATCGAAACCCAATCTCAAAGCAGAATCGAACCAAACCAACCCAATCAAAATCTAGAAAAATGGCGGAGCATCTCAGTTTCAAATCCTTTAGCACAACAAAATACTAAGATCTATAAGACTTATTTTAGCATAAACTATGACTTCAAAATACATACAAACCAATCCAACAATAGTAATTTAGCAAGAGTAGTTCAAACCAAATTATACAATATGACAATTATCAAATGAGAGAGATTTAGGGTTAAGATAAAATTTTAAGAGCCTTTGCAGAAACTCATTACTCTGGTTCTGGTTTGGGTCCTCTAACCTGACAGTGTAGCACCCAAACCAATGTCAATCAGGTCCAATTTTCTAGAACTAGATCCATATCAAATATTTAAAAATATATATATACAAACACCCCCCCCCCCACCCCCCTCCAAAACCCTTGGTTTGGATTGGCTCTTGAGTCTACCTAGACCCATGAACAGCTATCCATGTTCACCCTCTCCATACAATGGTATATTTGCATGCAGATGAGCCAGTAGTAGGGATTTCACTAAAAATTTTGGCAAATCCATGGATCTCTAGCCCATTCTTATGAAACAGGATTAACATTTAATCACATGTAAAAGTGGTTAATCAACTACCTGAATAAATTTCTTTCTTATGAGGAAAAAAGATTGCTGGTCCTGTAAGAACTGTAAAATTATACAGGAAAGTATCAAACCACTCAACATAGACTTATTGTCAACTTCTATATCAAAAAATGGTGAAGGAAGGACGATAAGAAGAAAAGCCTAAGAATCAAATTATGGGATTTAAAAGGCAAAAGACATGTTATTTTCAAGAAAAAAAGTGACACAAAAGAGAATAGATTGTGAAAAGTGAGGTAAATCTAATATGGAATGAGATGTCTACTACAATTCAAAACACAATAAAAACTATTCTAGAAGTCAACAGGAAAAACTTCAAACTAAAAGAAGTAAGGGTGCGTTTGATTGGCCAAATTTTCCATGGAAATGCCCATTTTCAACCCAAATTCCAACTTTTAAAGTGTTTGATTGCCTTTTTTTTCTAGGCAATTTATTTTCCAACTTTTGCTCACGTGACCTGATTTTCCTCCAAATGCTGGAAAACATTTTCCCACGGGGGGTAGATTGAATTTTCCATGGAAAACAACTATCTCAGTAAGCATTAGAGCGACAATGGAGAAGAAGGTTGAATTGGGAGATTTGAAGGGTGGCGACGAGGAGGGGTAGTGGGGGCGATAGAGGACCCAGATGACTGCGCCCACGACAGTGACAAGGATGAGGAGGAGGGTGGTCTAGAGGCAGCAAGAGTAGCAATAGCTCCGTCAGCTACGATGTGGGGGTTGGGGGAGGTACGCAGGGCGGGCAGTGTTGTACATCTGGGCCTTGGTGGCTGGGAAAGAGGGGTTGCTACTGCCGGTGGCGGGCTTGGTGGAAGGGTAGACCTTGTCTGCCATGGCAGAGTTTGGGATTGAGAAATTACCAATTTCCATGGAAAAAATGACAATTTCCATGGAAAATAATGGTAATCAAACACCAAAAGATTGAAAATACAACAATTTCTAGGTTAAAAATTAAGCCAATCAAACACATTTAATTGACAATTTTCATGCAAATAATTTCTAGGCAATTCAATTGCCTAGAGCTTATTTTCTTTCTATACAAGTTTCGTGCTTGCAATCAAATGCACCCTAATGGTGGTAGAGTGAGGAGGTACAAGAAAAAATTAAAGACCAAGAGAATTTGCTACAAGACTCAAGATACAAGCCTTAATAAAGAAATTTTAAAGGGATATATTTTAGCTAAAAAGGAGTTAAAGGAGGCAAAGAAAGTTGCTGTTGAAGCAAAGTCAAGAACTTAAGAAAAATTGTACAACCAACTTCATACAAACAATTGAAATATATATATATATATGTATTGACTAAAGAAGAAAGAGAAGAATATAGGATTTGAGAGAAATAAAGTGCATAATAGATGAAAACCAAAAGGTACTAGCAAATGAGAGAGCAATCAAAGAGAGATGGAGTGAGTATATCTCAAAACTATTTAACAAATATGGACAAATAAAATATTATCTCAGGGCACCTTAATAATTTAAAAAAGATAGAAATTACATTGTCAAGACCTAGGGTTTTAGGAGGAAATCTGGAAGTAACCGAGAGAAATAGAATAAAAAAGGAGGGAGAAATCAAAAGAAATGAGGGAGGAATTAGACAGAAAAGGGAGAGATTAGAGAGAAAGAACCGAGACAGAAGAATTCACAGAGAGAATTGATGAGAGAGAAAATTGAAACTCAATTATCATTCAACTGTGAACATTTTCTACCTAATCTAACCTATTTATAGGCTATTCCATCCTTTCAATTACAATACAACTGAGAGGTACAATCACTGAAATAGCAAAGTACAACAACTAACTAATACATAATTACTATTATATCCTTGGGGTCTTGACAATTTCCCCCATCCTTGAGAGAGTTATTGTCCCCAAGAACTTACAGGGACTGGTCTAGTTCGTCATCCAATCCCTGCTTTCAATATTTGATTGATCCTTCTTCTTTTTTTTCCTTTCTTTCCTTCTCTTGTTCAGCTTTTTCCTCTTTTCTCTCACGTTCCTTTTCTTTTGTTTTTCCTGTAAATATAAAATGCAAACCTCAACAATCTCCATGTCAAAGCTGTAAGTTCAAGTAATTTCCAGTAATAGGAAGGAACTCAAACTTCTCTGCAAGCCAAGACCTAATTTGATACTGCAGATCACCAACTGGAATATGAACAAACAAAACAGCAAAAAACTCTTCCACCATCTTCAGAGACTCATTACGTTTCTTTGTCCATCTTGCTTCAATTGTGTCATCTGTTCCTCCTAAGCTTTTTCCTGCTCCCAGGTCCAGCTGGATTCAACATTTTTGGAATCCAACAGTGCTTTAAAAGCATTTGTTGTTTCCTGCTTCCTATTGTTCACCAACAGTTCGTCTTCAACAAATTTCTCTTCCAATGGCATTGCAGTTACTTTTTCTAATGAATCGATATTATTTTCCAATTCAGATAGTTCCTTGGTTTCCTCTAAGTCAAAATTCTGAGGAAAGACTCCAGCACCAGTTTTCTCACAAATGACTGATTTTTCAGTCGGAACTTCCTGATCCAATATAGGTAATTCAGCAACTTCCCACGGATCGGAGGTCTTAGGTAGGATTCCAGCAGGAGCTGGAACCGGTTCTGCAGTGGATATTGAATAAAGATCCACTGGTATACTGACCTGATACATCTTTGCAAGCTGAATCAGCATTTCGTCAATTTGGTCCATCTTTTGGTTGATGTGAACAGAAAATTTCTCAAAGTGTTTTCTGCAATGACTGTACACTTCGTCCCAATGCATGCACAGCTTCTGTGCTCGCTGCCATTTCCTCAGTTCAAGTTCTTTGAACTAAATCTACCTCTGAATCTGTCTTCAAGAGTCACCTAACACCTAACGCTTGAGAATCGACTGGCTCTGAACAGTCTCCTGAAAATTGACTGACTCTGAAACAGCTGCTATGCTTTGCCTAATTGAGAATTGATCCCCTTACAAGTCAGCAACATTGAATCCACCTCAACCACTGCTTCAAGGAAATCAATCTGATCTGAAACCTTTTCCTGTGATATGATCTGATCTGATACTAAGATCAGAGATGATTGAATTTGTCACTGAACCGCCTTCAAATTGCAGCTAGGATTAGGATCGGTTGCTCTAGATTAATTGCTAAGAATTGTTTGATCAATCAGCAATCGCCGATGGTCAACAATCGCTCAAGAAACTGCTTCCAACAGTCGCCTTCCTGATTCACCTCAATCGCAATGCAGTAGTCGAGATCCAGCCACTCTGGAACAACTGCTAAAGATCGCCCAAGATCAATCAACCAAGAATCGCCTGAATTCACACCTTCCTTGATCGACTGCTAGAAAATTCTGGAATCAAAGCCGAGAATCAACCGGCTCTAATACCATTTGTTAGGAACCTATGGTTTTAGGACGAAATCTGGATGTAACCAAGAGAAATAGAACAAAAAAGGAGGGAGAAATCAGAAGAAATGAGGGAGGATTCAAACAGAAAAGGGAGAGATTAGAGAGAAAGAACCAAGACAGAGAGAATTGATGACAGAGAAGACCGAAATTCAATTATCATTCAACTATGAACATTCTCTACCTAATCTAACCTATTTATAGTCTATCCTTTGATTCCTTTCAGTTACAATACAACTGAAAGGTACAATTACTGAAACAGCAAAGTACAACAACTAACTAATACATATAATACATAATTACCATTATATCCTTGGGGTCTTGACATACATGTTCTATAAAAGTATTCTCCAAAAACAAAAGTAAACCAAATCATAAGAAAATAAAGAATGATAAAGCAGTTGAACCAAATAATATTGTGATGTAATATGTAAGTATGGAAATATATTGGAGAATGCATTTTATGGTTAGCAAAATTATTCAATGTGATCTATTTAAAGATGATGTATCATGAATGGAGAAGAAGCACTATAGTGCCTATTTATAAGCACAAATGAGATATTCAAAGTTGTAAAAATTATAGAGGGATCAAACTAATGAGCCACACTATGGAACTTTGAGAGAGATTGATTGACCAAAGGTTAACAAAAGAAGCAAGACTGTTCAGAAATTAATTTGATTTCATGCATGGTAGATCGAAAATGGAATTTATATATTTGTTGAGGCACCCAATCAAAAGGTTTAGAGATAAACAAAAAGATCTACAAATAATATTTATAAATTTAGAAAAAACTTATAACGAAGTCCCAAAAAAGTCTTATGGAATGTTTTAGAAAAATAAATGAGTCCAAATTGCTTATATAAAAGTTACTAAAGACACACATCATGGGGCAAGAAACGTGTTAGAACATGTAGAGGAGATGTTAAGTTTCTGTTTATTTGTGGGAAATGGTCTCTAAATTTATGTCTCCATTTTTTTATAAAATCTCTTGTTAACACATTTAAATGTTAGAAGTACAAAAAACTAATTTCCAAACTAACAAATGGAGCATATGTTCAAAAAATAGAGATATGTTTTTCTTTTGTGTAAAATGTGTTAGAGAAAGAGATGGAGATTATATGGGGAAAATTTTGTGGAGAACAGTGTTTTCCCAATCTCAAAATTAGTAAGGAAAACTTAGAGAACCCATTTCAGGAGTTTTCCAAGTCCAATACAGTTTTGAAAAATCACATTCTCTGAATCTCCATTTTCTATTTGCAAAATTTTTCATTTGAACAAGTTTTCTAATTTTCTATTTTCTGGGGAATATTTTTCCAAAAAACTGAAGTTGTTTTCCACAACTAATAAATAACATTGTCATAAAACAAAACCTAGTGTAATTTATCCTATTTAATATGTTTACTTATTTGTTTTCACTTTATGCATTAATTAAAATATATTAATGCACCTTATCTTATATCTTCATGACAAAAAATATATAAAAAAAAAAAACCTCCTTATTTGAAAAAAATAATAATTTTAATTTCACTTTATAAATTTGAGATCATTGCTTTCTTATTTAAACCTATTTTGAATATGTTATAGCAAGATGTAAATTATATAATCAAGGCATAATAATAGTTAAAATGGAGAAGTATGTTAGGCTTTTTATGCTATAGTAAAATCTCATTAAAACTAAAAGAAAATTTAATCAAGTGGCTACAAACAACTTTTTGTTTATATGGTGTGAAATGTTGGGTAAAGAAAATGAGGATATTACGGTAAATGTGTAGCCATACATGAAAAATTCGAGTTAAAATTGAAGTTATACGTCATAAGATCAAAGTGATTCTAATTAAAAATAAGATATACTTTAAAAACGATTAAGATGGCCTAATCATATGAGAATAAGATTTGGCAAAATAAGTAGAAGAGGGCCAAGAGAAAATTGATGAGAAACTCTTAAGTATAATATGCATCATAATGTCATAATCAAAAACTCTTAAAGTATGATATGCAATATGTTTTTGCATAAGATTAGTCTTATGGCTCAGAAGAATATAAAGGACAGAAAAGAATAAGCCGTTGAAGACCGGTTTCTAGGAGTAGTTAGGCATTTGTAATGGTAACTACCAAATAAGGTAATTATCGGTTAGTTAGATATTTTCTCCTTGTAACTCCTGCGTCTATGATCTATAAATAGAGGGACAAGGTGAGTCTTTTATTTCTCCTGTTTTTCATTGTATCTTGTGATCATATACTACTAGAGAGAAAAGCCTTAGCCTTTGTAATCTTGGTGAGGATAGCTCAGTTGTAGAGCTATGAGTGCAGTGCATTATATCGTTCCTATTGTTTCAAGACAGTGAAAGCTATAAGCCCTCTGATTAGTCTGGACGTAGAATTCACCAGTTTTAAGGTGATCCGAACCAAGATAAATCCGAGGTCCCTTGTGTGTGAAGTGTTCGATGTCTTTCTTGAGGGTTGAGTGTGAGTGTGTGACATGAGTTTGTTTAACACAATATAATATATTACAAAAGATATAGCCATAACTATAAATGATTGGCGACATAAAATCCAACCAATTGGGATTAAGACTCAAATTGTTGTTGTGGTGTTGGTTCTGAAACATCTCCCACCCAACGGCTAAATAGCATGAATACTTACTAAAATTTGCACTAAGATACAAAAAGGTCACTAAACTTTAATTTGTAGTCAAAAGGTCACTGAACTTCAATTTAGTATACAATTTCATAACTACAGTCAATTTTCGTTAAAAGAGACTAACGAAATGTTAACGTTTTTGTACTTTAGTGCAAAGTTCAATGACCTTTTTATATTTTAACGAAAAGTTCAATGATCTTTTTGAACTTCTCTGTAAAATTCAGTGACCATTTCTGCTTTTTAGCTGTCCACATTGTTAGTCACATCAACATTCTCATTTAACAATAATCGACAATAGTTATGGAATTATATACTAAATTGAAATTTAGTGAGACTACAAATTGAAATTTAGTGACCCTTTTGTACCTTAGTACAAAATTCAATAACTATTTATGCTATTTAGCTCCCAACCAACAAAACAGACCGAAAAGAAATCTACCCAGAAGAAGAAGAAGAAATGACACTTCAACTTCAAGATTCAAAGACGGTGGAATTAGCCTGATGTTTTGTATACTAACTTTACAGTCACTACTAATTGTTTCAAAAGTCAAGAACATAAGATTAACACAAAAATGGAACAAAGTACACATCACTATGGAAAGATAATAGGTACCAGAGTGCCGTTAGGGGCTTTGGAATCGCTGGCGTTAGAAGTTTTGTTATTCTGCGACGAATCTTGAGACTGAGCTCTCAAAGAGAACCTCCCTACGTTGTTTACCTTTCTCCGGAAGCTGACTGAAGAACGCAGGCGATTACTTCGACACGAAACGAGAACCGGCGAAGAAGAAGAAGAAGATGACGACGACGATTGTGCTGGAAATGAAGGTTTCACTGTCAACGAAGACATTTGAAATCAATCTCACTCGAAATGGGAGGATTGTCGAGCCTAACACCCTATCATCTGGCGATATCACTGCCAGGGATGGGGGTGAGGGGGTAGAGAGAGAGAGCGCTGTGCGGTTTTATAACTGTACGGCAATTCCCAAGGAGGAGGGTTTGGGATGAGAGTTTTGGGTCCCTGAGCAGAGTAGCCCACTGAAGAACAGCAGGCGAATAGATCAACCGCTGGATTGACCATGTGATCTCCTCATCGGCAATAACCGTTATGATGCCTTTTGCTTTTGCTTTTGCTGATGAATGGATGGATTGGATGGTTAAAAGCGTTGCAGGCCCATTGGGCATTGGCTTCTCGTGAGCCCACGGGCCAGGGAGTTGAGAGAAAATAAAACATTAAAATTGTATATTACGATTTTATGTTTGAAATTAAATTATTTTTAGTAGTCAAACGACTCAAAAAACATATCTGTAAATAAATAAACTATTAGAATACAACAAAATCACTACATGCCAAAAATTTTAAATAAGAAAAATACTATTTGATACAACTCAAACCCTTTTTTGGGCCGAATGAGACCCATTTGGCCTAAAGAGGCCGAAGTCAGAGACCCACCTAGACAAGGAGGAACTTCTAGACTGTAAAGGTCATTTGAACCCAATCTAGGCTAATCATGAAAATAATTTTTTTTTATAATTTTATTTAATTCTTTTAATTTTGATAATTAATTTAATTGAATATAATTTTATTTAACATATAAAATTAATTTAGAAGGATGATATACTATGTGTCATATAATATTAATATTTGTGAGACTCACTTATATACATAAATAAAAAATATATAATATATAAAAAAAATTATATGCAACAAATTATATTTTTTATTTATATATATATATATAGATCCCATAAATATTATTATTATATAACACTTAGCATGTTAAGTCGGCATGAACACACTCCATTTAAATTAATAGATAAAATTATACTCAATTAAATTAATTTAAATTTAATTGTCAAAATTAAAATAATTAAATAAAATTATAAATTCTTAAAAAAGATTAAATTATTTTCACAATTAGCCTTTATGTTATTCCTAAGAATTACATGTATGAAAAAGTAAGGGACGTATTTAGTAATAAAAAATATTTTTTAATTTTAATTTTATATTAAATGATGGAATCTCTAATTAAAAAGTAAAACACTCAACTAACTTTTAGTTTTTCAACTTTATACAATAAACTGAAAAATATAAAAATATAATACTATTGCTTTTTAAAACATAAAATGTATGTTTACGTGCAAAATTACAGTTGAAAATTTTGAAAATATTTTCTATAATTGAACATGCCAGGAAAGTACTTTAAGATTTCAATCCATGACTTAACATTAAAAATCTATGTTTTCAGATATATTTATTAAGTATTAATAATCATATATGTAATAGGTTATCATCTATATTATCTCATATATTAAATAAAATATATGTGTGTTATATTTTTAATATAATAATTTATTATCTAATATAATATATAACAAAAATATTATAATAATATATATAATATTTAATATATTATTAAGTAGATGGAGAAAGATCTTAAATTTTAAAAGTTAATATGATCGAGGGTACTAAATAAAATAAACTATTTTATATTTTTCATGTTTTATTTATATTTAATTTATAATAAAAACAACTATTTAAAATTTAAGTATATTTGAAATTAAATATTTCTAAAAGATATCATTTCAAATTAACATATCGAAATACATCTTGCACTATGTTTAATTAGAAATTATTTCAATTGAAATATTACATACAAAATATAATTATTTTGATAAATGAGTTTGAAATTTAAATATTAAAAAAAGTATTTGAAATTAAATATTTTAAATGATATCGTTTGAAATTAACCTATTGAAATATGTTCTATAAAAATTTTAATTTAAATTACCCAAATTTGAAATTATTTAGTAGTTGGATATATAAGTGAATTCAAAGATTAAATATTTTAAAGTAAAATTTGTAAATGATATCATATTAAGTTAAAATATCTAAATAGATCCCATAGAAGTTTTAATTTAAAATACTTATATGTGAAATTATTTCATTTGAATTTTTGACAATTAAAATTAAATTGTTTGGATAAACGAATTTGAAATTTGAGTATTAAATATTATTTGAATTAATTTAACCTATCCAAATAATTTAAAATTAAACTATTTCTTTTTACCATTTTATCAAACATGTGAATTTATATCTACCACTAATTGTTAAAAAAATTAATTTAAAATTAAATTAATTGTATAAATCAATCTCTCTCTCTCTCTCTCTCTCTCTCTCTCTATATATATATATATATATGTATATATATTATGGATTAAGTTTTTGGTAAAAATTTTGTGATTTTAACGTTAACTTTAAATATCTAGATTCATGTTTATGTATGTGAATATTTTTACTTTTACCAGTAAAAATTTGTTGATATTTTGTGGTGTTTTTAGGCAATGGGCAAAGATTTTTTACTTTAGGAGTTCTTGATTTATATTATTTTTGTTTACTACTAATTTGTTATTTTCATTTTGATGGTAATAAAAATATTTTATAACATAAAAAATAAAAATAAAAACACAATCTTATGATGGATCTTAAACAATTTAGAAAGATTTAGACATCTGAACATATTCGATAATCATTCAGACGTCTTAAGAATAAAGAACAAACTTATAAATCAACCTTAGAAAATTAATCACATTCTAAGTATCATGCACACTTCTGAATCTTATGCTCAAACGTTCGAATCTTGTTCAAAATGTAGCAAAACTTAAGACATTTATTCAAATGTACAAGAACTTCAAAATACTTACATAATATGTCCTCAAGACAATACTGAACACTTTTTGCAACTGTCAATTCATAAATATCCTTAACCATTATTTGACTTTTGACGTGAATATCGATATTTATGATGAAGACACCCACTTACTCATCAAATAATAACTTAGAGTGTAAAGGCATGCTCCTATTTCAAACCATTATTTTACATGAAAATTAAAATTTATAATGTTAATCTTCAATTACTAAACAGTCCAAAACAGAGAAGCAGAGACAAAATTAGCAGTCTAGTATTAGCCAATAATGCCATAGAGCTTGACTTTGTAATGTATGAGGAAAGGAAATGGCAGACAATTGTGTCCAGACAACACACTTAATTTGATGGGCTAACTGGGACACGGATCTCTCTTACTCCTGGAAGCATCGATTATTGCGCTCATTTCATATAAAGTACACCATTGCTTGCAAAAACAAAATGGTTAGCAACCTGTCAAGAACCTTTGCCACTCCACCTTGTTGCCCATAAAATACTCATCTCCCATCTATGCCAAGCCCATCAAAATTTATTAGAATGACAAACAAATAATAGCATTCAACATGAATAGGAGCAATCAAAAAACAAGTAACCATGTCACTTTACTACTTCCCTACAAAGAAATCTATTCAAAAAAGGCAAATACATGTTAATACGATCAAAAGTAGAAGACATTCTTTAATCGCTAACCAAAAAATAAATAAATGCAAAGGAGTACCAGATTCATGCCATACTAAATGATGTCAGGGGACACGAGGACACTGCATCAATAAACACTGCAAGGCATAAAACTTGAGATCGAATATAACTCTTCCCTCAAAGTATCATCTCTACATAAGACAAAACAATCACTCGTTGTAGGGTTAGCTCGAAGTTTTAACCCCAAACAGGACTCCAAAATGCTAACAGAGAAAGGGTCCCTATGAGAGAACAACAACAAATCATCCGCTAACATGAGTATCACTATACACATCTAGTCACATCTCCAATAAAAATGAAAAAAGAAACAGACCAAGTATAATGACACCCTATGCCTTGCAAGACTTGCATTACCAAAACAAATAAGTAGGTCTAGAAAAGATCCCCTTAAAGCCTCAACACCCAGGAGAAAAGCCATACAACTTCCTATTAATCTTGACAAAATAACAGGGGAGTCGTAATACACTCTTGAATCCAACTACAAAATTAAGAAGAGAAATTCATTAAATGAAACATTATAAGAAGAAAATTATATTCCACTAAATCATAAGCTTTTGCTAGATAGACTTTCACTGCACATCGAGGAGCTCTCATGGAGATGGTACTGATGAATCAACCCCAAATATCAGTTTTTGCGATAACTCCCTTCTTTCTATCTCCTTCTGAAGCACCAGAGACCTCTCGAATGGTGGTTATTGATTCGTGAATCAGTACAGTTCAATCTCATCAATATGCACATTTGCATATAATGACTTTACATGTCTCGATGTGCGAACGACGACTTGTGGTCGCTGGAGTCGAATCAATAATTGGTGCTTAAACTAGCCAATTGTTGTGGTTAGTTTATTATATTAGTTCTAAATCTTTTTACTAGATTTAAGGCTTGTTTGTGAGATCTGCAGGAACCTTAGATTGTGTACTGTTTTGCTGAATTAGGTTTGTTAAAAATCTGGATTGCTTAGTCGAATTTCAAGGGGTTTTTTTTTTTGGAAAGATAGTGTTCTTGGAAGTGTGGATTCAGTTTAGGGGATTGATCGAATTCCGTTAGGTCAAATGGAACCTGTGGTGGTTAGATCGGGACGACAAGGGAGGAAAAGAAAGCAGGATGCATAAAACGGTTTGGATGATCGACAAGCGAAGAAGCAGATGGTTGAGACAAGGTCGAAGGCATATGTTGGAAGGTATGTGAAGAAAGAGTTTGAGGGCAGTGGGATTTTTCTTGGGAAAATTGTATCTTATTTATATAGAGTTGAATACGAAGATGGGGATTATGAGGATTTGGGCAGCGCCGAATTGAGACAGTTTCTTATTGAGGATGCTGATTTAGACAATGGCATGATCTTAAGGAGGAAGAACTGAGATGAGTTCATAGCAAATAGAAATGGGAAGGACAAGGTTGTGGTAGAGGAGAATATACAGCCATACAGGTGCCTGTGGATGCTGTAGACAAGATCGAGGCACCTAAACTGAGTGAATTACGTAATGATGGTGCTCATGAAGGTGATGCAGTTCCAAGTTGATGTTGATGCTGATTCATCTAGTGATTCATGTGAGCATGCTCAAATCAATATCATGATTTCAGCCCACAGGCTGACACCCTAGTTGTCCCCCCACCACGTTTGCCTCCTCCTCCTGGAAATATTGGGGTACAACAGGAGTTTGTTTCACACCTTTTCCCTGTGTATGGCTTCTTGCGGTCATTCAGCATATAGCTGTATTAGAGCCCATTTGAACTTGATGATTTCGTGGGATCAGTCACTAAATTGTCCTGCTTCAAACACGTCATTGGATGCTATTCATGTTGCTCTTATGCGTGTGTTGAAGCGACATCTTGAAATGCTCTCTTCCGGAGGTTCAGAGTTGGCATCCAAATGTCTGAGGTTTAATGATTGGAGCTTGCTTGGTACATTAACTTGGTCCAATATTTAATGATTGTGGGATACACGAATGGACCTGATTAGAAAGGATTTTATGTTGATGCATTAGAGAAGGATTATCACACCTTACCTGCAGGTAGGAGTTGTTTTTAAGGATTTTATGTTGATTGAAGGGGATTTCATTGACACTTTCCTTTTCAGTGTAAGCAAGAAGAAACTAAATCAAACCAACCAAAACTATTAAATTGCAAAAGAAGTGTTTAGTCATGGTTCAACAATTTTAAAAATAAGGTAAAGTGGGTTTAGTTTTTTAGTTTTGAGTTTCAATAAACTATTAAACCAACCACCAGCCAAAATCTCAAATGAAACCATATTTATTATGATTTGAATTTCTTATTTAGTCATAAAACTATGAAATTTAATCGATTGTCAAGTAAATAACAAGTTCGTTATGATTTAATATATAATTTAAAGTAAAACCTTTAAAACAATCAAAATATCATCCATTGTTTTACCACCACGCTGAAGCATTCTAATTAGTAACTTAAGTAGATTGGTCTAATCGACAGCTCTCAAGTTTTTTAAGTTTTTTTTTATTTTAAAACTAAAAATTAAGTAATTATTTTTCATATATTTCTTTTTTAATTAATTGTTGTTAATTTTTGAAATTGCTTAAACTGCCCATTACAAATAAGGATAATGCTATTCGGCCATTCGAAGTGCCACCCTCGACGGAATTACCATTTTACCCATTGTTCAATTTACAAAAATGATCCTGTTCAATTTAGCGAAATGACCTTCCTTATCTGACGACTCAATCTCTCACTATCTTCTATCTCTCTCTCTTTTACTTGCACTTGTTCTCTCTCGTTCGACCTTCCCTATCGCTCAATCTCTCGCTTTCTTCTCTCTCTTTTTCACTCGTTCTTTCTCATTCTACCTTCCCTATTGCTCAATATCGTTTCAGTCATAGTGTGACCCTTCTTCTCATATCAAAGATCAAGGTCATTGGCTCCTACCCATGTGACTTTATCTTCGGTCGTCGCACGTCTCCATTGGCTCCGATCTACAAGGAGGTAAGTCTTTTAGACATTTTAGTCATGATTTTAAGCACACATCCATTATATAAACGTATATACGTGTTTTTTGGGTTTGGCCGAGACTTTAATCTTAGATCTAGGAAAATTGGGATGTTGGATCTTTCTGATTTTAGGGTATATTGATCGATGGGTCTTTGGGTGTCGGGTGGTTGCCTATGATTGCCGGAAACCACCGACCACAGTGTTCGGTGGTGACTGGCAATCTGTATTTCAGTTGTGGCTGAAAATTAAAATTTAGATCCACGAAAATTAGTTGTTAAATATGGCCCACTTTTGTATATGTTAACCCCCTTGGCTTCCTGTTTGTAATGGTAGGGTTTGATTGTGAAAATCCCCGGCTGGCGATGGTCACCATCAGCCGCTAATGGTGGCGGTTGTGGCTGGTTTAGGCTGTTTTGGGGGTTGGCAAAGTTGGTTCATGGGCTAGCCCATTGTGTTTGGGGTTGGGGCTGGGGCTAGATCTGGCCCAATTGTGGTAGCCATTAGTTGGGTCCAAAAACCCAATCTATTCCACCCGTTTTCCTCTATTGGTCTCCATTGTTTCTGTTTCTCTCGTTTCTCTTTATATATTCATATACCATATTATACTTCTAATAAAATATTAACTTTCTATAATTTTCTAAATTTTATTATAGACAATCAATTCTAATTTAGGAGATGAAGGAAAGCCCCAATGAGTAGCATAGGTATGTATGATTTTTTCTTAAATATGGCACAGCTTCCTCAGACATATGCCATAAGCGAGTATAAATAGATTGATAAGCGCTAATATATTTGTATCTCTAAATGATAACTTTATCACATAGAATTAGAGCAAAAATGTAAATTATTCAAATGTGGTAAGGCCCTATTTATGAGAAAATTAGTGATATAAAACAAGGAAAACAAAATTTATGTGGACAATGCAAATTATATATAGGTAATATTGTATTATCTTATGCTTGTACCTTGTTTTGATATAGTAAATTATAGTGTGCTTCCGAAATCAGTCAAAGATAATGAGGAAAATTGCCAAGATAATGAGGTCCTTCGTTAAATAACGAAGTAGTAGGAGAAGACAGTGATCTTGTCCCTAAGGTTGGAATGCAGTTCAATAACGAGAATGAAATTTATAAATTTTACAAAAGATATGCTTACCATGTGAGTTTTCCAATAAAAAAAAAAAAAGAATTCGAAAAAGAGTGAGAATGGGATGGTAATATATGTGGCCTATGCATGTAGTCGAGAAGGCAAAAAAACAAGTCAAGCTAGCACCTCTCTCAAGCCTAAACCAACAATTTGAGTAAGGTGTAAAGCTAAGATCACAGCCATATTGGTTGTTTTAGGAACATGGCGAATAAGCACGGTCCAAAGCATAACCATGAAATAAGTCCAAGCAAATCTAGGTTGTATAAATGCAATAGACAGTTGAACGAACATGCGAAGCGACAGCTTCAAGTTAATGATATAACTGGAATTTTGCTATAGAAAAGTTATAACTCAGTTGTTGTTGAGGCTGGTGGGTATGAGAATTTGACGTTTGTGGAAAATGATTGTAGAAATTACATTGATAAGGTGAGAAAGTTAAGACTTGGGGAAAGAGATGTTTATATTCAAGCGTATTTTTCAAAAATGCAAGCCCTTTGTCTAGGTTTCTACTTCAGTGTCGACTTGGATGAAGAATGTCGATTGAGGAATGTACTTGGAAGGTTAATAGGTGTAGATAAGCATATAAGGAATTTGGTTATGTTGTGATATTCGACACCACATACCTGACCAATAAGTACGACATGCCATTTGCTCTGTTCGTTGGTGTAAATCACCACGTGCAGTTGACACTGTTTGGATGTGGTCTATTTTCGAACGAGGACACCAGAACTTTTGTGTGGTTGTTTAGGACATGGCTTCAGTCCATCAAGAATCAGGCTCCCACTAGAATAATCACTGACCAGGATAGGGCTATGCAAAACGCAATTGAGATAGTTTTCCCTAACACAAAGCACATGTGGTGTTTGTGGCATATACTAAAAAAGTTATCGAAAAAGTTTGGGAACCATAGTTGCAAGGCTTTAATTCTTTCGGTCATACATAACGTGGTGTACGAATCACATAGTCTTAAAGTATTTGAGCAAGGCTAGAGTTCAATGATTGAGAACGATAATGATTAGTTGTCTGGACTATACACACAAAGAGCCCGTTTGGTGCCATGTTTCTTAAAAATTAGTTTTTGGGCAAGGGTGTCAACAACCCAATGGAGTGAAAGCATGAATGCATTTTTCGATGGTTATGTACACTCAAAAACTTCATTGAAGCAATTTGTTAAACAATATGAGCGGGCATTAAGGTCTTAAGTTGAAAAGGAGTTTTAGGCTGAAGTTAAATCATTTTCTCAAATGGTGTCGTGCGCATCGAGGTATCCCATGGAGAAACAATTTCAAGAAGTGTACACAATCTCAAAATTCAAGGAGTTTTAGGATGAGTTCACAAGGAAGATGTATTGTGAGATTGTGTCTATCGAAGAAGGATCGTTGGGTACAAGGTACGAGGTGTGCGAAGATATCATATTTGACAAAACATTTAAGGAGAAAAAAATTTCAGTTGTTATTGATAAAGAGAAAGGCGATTTTGTTTGTAACTATCACATGTTCGAGTTTAGGGGAATAATTTGCATACATATTGTCATAGTATTGATTTGAGATGGTATCAGATCACTTCCTGACAAGTATATCTTAAAGCGATGGAGGAGAGATATCAGTAGATCCTACACGAGAGTGGAGATCAATTACAACGGTTGGATTAGTACGCCTAGCCAGTTAAGATACAATAAGTTGTGCAGTGTGTTTGCGAAGGTTGCAGACTTGGTTGCAGATAACGAAGATCATACCCAGACAACTATGGAGTGGATGGAATCTCAATTGACTACATTGAGCAAATCTAATGCGAAGCCAAGTTGTGGTAATAATATACATGTTGAAGACAATGTGAAATAACAAGTTCCTGATTTTGGACAGGCACCTACAGCTTCAAACGAGTAAATTTTTTATCCAAAATGTTCGCAAACAAAGGGCTAGGAAACTTTGTAAGAAGGGCCCATTGGAAATGAGTTCCAAGAAAGCCCATTGCAAACAAGTTCCAAGAAAGTGAAGGTATGCTTTAATCTATTTTTTAGTTACTTGATAATGTAGTGCTCGAATTCCCAATTGTAATGATTGTTACTTTCGTTTGATGTCTAGGTGGGATCCTTGAAAGTAAACCAAGGCAATGCCCCAATGCAAAACATTGTTGAAGACGGTCAAGCATTCAGTGAAGGTTTTACACAAGAAGCATAGTATCACGATGTGACATCGATCTCGTACTCACAATTAATGGTAAGTACTTGGATGAGATTAGGGTAATAATCTAAGTTGTCATTTTTTTAATTTTCGCAAGTTCATTTAGGTTATATCCTAGTGCTTTCTTTTTCTTTTTCAAGCTTCTTTTGGTACGGTTTGGCCCTTCATGACAATATACGTGCCCCATCCACAGCCCGATGGCAGCCCACCAAATGTTTATGGCATTCATTCAAAGTTCTACTCACCAGCCTGTTGGAAATGTATGCCCTAAAGACACGTTTTGTTTAATTTATGGTAATGATGTTTCTTTTATTCAGTTTATGGCACATATATCATTTGCATTTAATTGTTGGAAAGGTGTCCATGCTATTAAGTAAGTGATTCATGTGATGGGTCGTTCTTCACAGTTAGACATGAATCATGGGTACTTAATAAGCAAGAAAATATTACTCTTGATCTTTTGATAGAACTGGGCATTCTATCATGATAAGATCATTGTGCAATAGATCCTAATGGAGGATGGCTTGCCTTAGCCAGTAGACAGTCCGTTTACTCTAATTGTACAAGCGCATTTGGAATGCGTAGAGTGGACCTGTGATAGAAGCTAATGACAAAGTACTAATTATCATGGAGCTAGTCTATCACTGCTACTACGTGGACGAGTACTCTAATACTTGAGTATTAGTTGGTGGTCAAGTGAACCTAGAGCTATATTCTTAGATTCATTGTAGGTGAGGTCTATCAAGGATCAATATCCTTTTGAGTTGGGAGTATGCTTTCTAATTAGCTAAGACAGACTAATACAAGATAGTTTCTGTGATTCACCCCCTTGTGATTGTCCAAGAATAATCGAATAATCCAGGGCCCTGGGAACGTGACTTAAGAGTGTGTGCTTCTGGGTAGCTCCTAGTGATAAGCAAGTACATTCGAGTAGTCACGGATTATTGGACTAGTGATCTAAGGATGGTAGAAGTCATTTAGAAAGGTGTTAGTACATTATTCCTTTCTAAATGATGGGTGTTACGTAGAGGGGTATTTTCGTCATTACACTAGTAAGTCAAAGACATGGCATATGCAGAATTATTCGTGGGGTCAGTGTTACCATATGGTGATAGTTGGAACACTTAGAATGACAAAATATAGCTACTAGGTAGCAGGGATATTTTGGTCATTTTAGTAGCCGTGAATAATTTGTTTTTTGGTCCGCGGGGTAGCTCGATGTAACTCATGTATTTTTTAATATATTTGGCTTGTTGGATGAATTATATTGAGAGAGAATTATTTTATTCAGAATGGTCCATAATTAATTGGGCTAGAATAAAATAATAGTTCATTAGGGTTTTTAATTAATTAATTGGGCTAACCCAATTAGAAAATTAATTAAATGATCTTGGCCCATTAGGGTTTGGCCCACTAGGGTTTTAACCCTAGGGTTCTCCCTATATATTCTCTCATTATTTGTTTTTTCATCCAAGTCGTTTTTCATTCTTCTTCACTGAAGAGAGGCCACGAGTTCGAGTCATACTCCGGAAGATCGAAAGAGAGCCTCGAAGTTCTGATGCGAAGGAGCCGAAGGATCGCAGGACAGCCGTCGTCTCCACCACGCGCCGTAGCTCCCGCTCATCCTGCTCTTGTCGCTCCATTCCGACCGGTAATCCGTCGTAAAAGTAAGTCTCCTAGATTCTAATCAATACGAGGAACGATTTTGATTTTAAACCGCTTCCGTTGCATGCTTTTGTATCCTCGTTCATGATCCTTCACAGCCATCCTGACCATCTTATTTTATTTTTTCTTCCTATTTTCTATTTTGTTCTTGCAATTTATTTATTGTAAAAATGTTAAGTCAAGTCAGCATATTGTTATTCTTCTAATAGGTATGATGTTCCACTTTATCTTGTAGGTGATGGATATGGAAGGACATAGATGGCCAACATCCAAGATGGTTTCAACCACCAATGAATGTTGGGTTGAACAATTCTATCTCATGTTGTGTTTTTTATGAAAATTATGATTAATTGCTTTTGTTTTAGTTTGGTAACCCTTGCAATTACATTTCTATATCTCATATATGTAAAGCATGATGTGTATTTGTGGAAAAAAGGGGTAAGCATTACTTTATTTCTTTACTTTTGTTATTGTCGTAAGGGTCATTACATAATTTGATAATCATCATGTCATCTATTTTCAATGTAACAATTATATTTTCATATATATGTAGATTCTATTTCTGGGCTAGTTTATTAGGTGCCAAATGAATTGAGGAGTGTGGGTCTTGCTTTCTGTTGGAGTGTGATATCCATCAAGTTCAAGACGATGATGGTAAAATTGAAAAAGTATAAAACTATCTAGGCTTCGGCTCGGGATTGATAGATTTAAAGAAAGGTCCAAACCCACTTATAGGAAGCCTGATAAGAAGATTATAAGAATCTATATTTTCGTGAGATTGCCACATAATTTAAACAAGTTTAGAATACCAAAAAATTAGCTTGATAGCAATTATAAGTACTGAATCGACTGCAGAGAATGCCTCAGAGTGAAATTATCTAAGGAAAATGATATGGTCTCGATGAGCGTTCCGAGATCAGATTTATGGTATCGAAAAAAATCGGATCGAAAACGATTTTCAGTACAACTAAAATGCAGCTGTTATTTAAGCTACAAAATTGAATTGTCATAAGGGATTTCTAGGAACTCAACGAAAGCTTGAGGTGGTTCTGGTTTTTCATAATGAGCAACCTTTCAGTGGTTTCGGGATGAAACGATAGCCCAGTGAGGACACTGGGAATAAATCATCATTTTATTAGTAACTTTGAAGTTATTAATTTTGAGTTTTCGGTATTGTAATGTAACTTAATTTGGTGTTTAATGATGTAATTGCTATTAGGGAATTGCCTAAGTGATATTATGAGAAATTGGGGTTTAATGCGTAATTTTTATATATATTAATTTAATGTAATATATGATATATAATTATATATATGTGTGTGCGTATCAATGCACGTGTGTATGGCCATACCCTGCTATCCCATGCCCCTGCAACTTCAACCCATGCCTTGCAAACGTGAATTGGGTTGCTCTTCAAGCAAAAAGGTGTGGGCAGTGAGGTGAAGGAGCAGTTGAGGGCCTATAAATAGAGGATGAATGGAAGAGATTGAATGAAGCAAGAAATGGAAAGAAAGAAGAAATAAAACAAGCAATGGCCGAAGTTGCAGAGAGCAAGCATGGGCGGCGGAGGCAATGAGCAATCAACCAGAGGTTGAAGGAGATCTGGGAGCTCACGATGATGGCTGAAAGCAGCCGCAACGAAGCCGAAAGTCGATGCTGGAAGTGCTGAAGGTCAGCGATGGCAGCCATGACAGCTTGTCAGTGAGTTGGACAACGGGCACAAAGGAGCTTCCAGCAAGGTATGGTAGGTCTGAGGCAACTCGGTGGAGGCCGGAACGACGGCCAGCCAGGCCGAAGGTGGCCAAAGCTGGCCGCACAGCAGCAGCGGCCATGGCCATAATCCGCTGCAACGAGGCAGCGACCAGCTGCAGCCGAAGGCAGTTGCCAGCAGCGGTGCGACGATCACAACAGTGGCCAAGAAGGTCGACGACAGCCGGCGAGGGCAACAGCGGCGCTGTTCACAAGAGCTAGTACGCGTAGTGAAGAAGAAGAAGAACAGAGAGAGAAAAAAGAAGAAGATGGAGTGGAAAAGAAAATAGAAAAAAAAAAAGAAAAGGAAAAGAAAAAGAAAGAAAAGAAAAGTAAGGAAAGGAAATTGGGAAAAATATCAAAAAAAAATTGAAAAATAAGAAGTGGATATTTAGTAATATTTCGGAGATTTTGGCAAGGAAAAATGATTCGGACACGCGTTTTGAGGTGATGCATGAAAATCAAAGTTGTGCATGAAAATTGAGATGTCGCACAAAAATCGAGGTAAAGCGTGAGAATCGAGGTAGCGTGTGAAAATCAAGGATTTGCACGATAATCGAGGTCGAGCACGTGTTTTGAGGTTAGGGCATGCATACTGAGAAAGCCTGAGAGGCTAAGTTAAGGTAGGTAAAATTCCCTAGAAAATTTCAAAAATTTAGAAATATTATTTTACGAATTTTCATAGTGAAATATTTGAGAAATATTTAGTTTGGATTTATTGAGGAAAAATAGGAAGAAATAGGAAAAAAAATAAAGAAAATACAAGAAATTATGGAAAAATAGGTTTTAATGCTTATTTAAATAAATATGATGATTATGATGCTTTGAGCCTTAAGTTGAAGTGACTTGTGCGAATCTTGAGGTTGACACGCAAATCGAGGTGATGCACAAATTTCGAGGCAAAATGTGAATATCAACGTAGCCCGATAAGCTTGAGGAGATAAGTGGTACTTCCCAACTGGATTTAGTTTTATGAAAATGCTTGGTTTGTAAGTGGTTCAATCCAAAACCCGATTTTAAGTAAATGATTTTATCATATTGTCATGCCTTAATAAGAATATACCATGTAGACTGCATTTACATGTATTGATGATGAAATATGCATATATACACAATGTTATTATTGATCATGCATCGCATGTTGGGTTTGAGATATGAACTGGCACCGCTGCTCTACCAATGGTGCACCCATACACCTTGATCTAATAAGGAGGCTGTAAAAATGGGGAGCAGCAGTTGGGTGCAGTCAACTCAAACCGAAATTATATGAAAATGACATTTTGTATTTTGCATTCATGCATGAAATATGTTTATTGTACCCTTACATAGATGATTCATCATCCAACCTGGGTTTTGCCCTTAGAATATTCAAACGTTCCAAATGAAGATTGTAGCAGAAACGAAGATAAATGAGGCATGAAATGACACTTAGTAGAGTGCATGATGAATGGAATATATGTTATGTAGTCCATGTATTTAAGTTATGCTACTTTGAATTCTGAACGATGATGTAAGAATTGAATTTCGATTAATGTTAAAGATGTTAGGTTCAATCCTTGCTTCCGTATTTAATGTGTATAATGATTCTTTTTTGAGAGAATGTATGACAATTTTGGGATAGATATCAGGAATGATATGATTTGGCTTTAAGTTTGAAAGAAAAAATTTATTATCCCATAATTGTCCCAAGTTATAACACGCCTAGAGAGTGGGGTGTTACAAAGATGGTCCAAGTAAATTTATCTTGTCTTTGAGGAAAGCGAGCTTGGCCTAGTTTCTCAAACAAGAACCAAACCCAACCCATTTCGGTCTCAACCCATTAGCTCCCCTATTTAAGCTTGGTTTAGGTTTTCCTTGGGACTGGTTCTTAGCTTTACCTTAGTGGGTCTTGGACCGATAAATCTAAGTCTTGAAGCCCTACCTTTATCTCCTCAATCGTTGCCTATTCATCCGAGCTCAACAGAGAGTTTCTTAGAGATTGTTGATTATGCCGAGCTATTTAAAAGGCAACTACTATTTGTTCATCATTGTTTTTACGATGAAGCTGCTTATTTGTTAGCATAGAGTTGAGTGTTACAGATAATTCCTTTCTTGTTTATTTTTTCTGTGACAGTGTGGTAGGAGGAACCCGATTGAATAAGTTCAGGAAGTTGTTTCTCAAATAAGACAGTGTTGTTGACATGTCATTTTCCTTTTTGGTTCACTGGGTTGTAGTCGTTTCTTGTTTTATGGTGCCTATGTCCTTTTGTGGGTAGGTGTTATTATATAGAACAATTTGGTGTTGTTGACAGGTTATATCTTGTTTATTATTCTTGCCAATTGCCATATGTATCTTGTTCTTCATTATTGTTATAATGTCTTCTACCAAGGAAATGGGGTTCATGATTTTGGAGGTCTTAAAGCAGTAGCTCTTTTTATGCAAAATGATGGGAACATGAACATATATTGGCACTCGTTCTCTAATAGGGGAAAAGGCAAAAAGGTGTACAAGAAGGATTAGAAGGCAGACATGTAGGCAATGTGTTTTTGGGTTTTTGTTTTTTAAATTTGTTTGGCATCAAATTAAGCCATAGGCGTTGGGTTCGGGCTACTATGATGCTTTTGAGTGCAATAATTTGTTCTTGCGTTTGGTGGATACTTCTGAATATTTGGATGTACATAAGAACTATTTTTTTTTTATTTTAAAACAGTAGAATTGATAATCCTTAAAGCTGTAAAGTCTGTAATTTTATTTTGATACATTGTTATCATGACGCTTTTTATGTACAAATGAATAATTTATATAGAAAGTTCAATTATGATGGGTGATTTTTGCCATGCATTTGTTTGGATAAAGTTGCCATCATCATAATTATTTGAACAATTACATTACTTTTTATCTTTTATTCAACAGAAAGAGAAAGTAAAAGTAGTTTCACCCTTTGCATATGTTTAGAGCTCGCAGATATGAAATTCATTAAAAAAAAATAACAAAATAGGAAAATTTTATTGTCTAAGCTCATGTGTTATTTTACTTCTTTTTTTTTTTTTTTTAAACTGTGATGTGAAATTCATTAAAAAACCAGTAGGCTAGTGGGATTTGGATACTAGTGTCAAAGTAGCAATTTTTTGTAGTCTAATCTTTTCAAAAATAATAAAATTTATAATAATTTTATTTAGTTGGATCATCCGGGCCCAATCACAGCCTAGCCCTGGCTCTGCGCCAACTTGCAGTAGCATCATTGCAAACCCCATACTGAGTATCTGCGCGCCCGCTTAAATCTTATCCTTATTAATGACAGATCTTATCCACATTGATGAGGGTCATGTCAACACCATGTTGTCACTTGAAAACCCCCACCGGTGCCGGATACTCAATTCCATCACTTGCAAATGCACAACGCATGTATGTAGGAAGACGTCTCTTCCTCCTATATCAACTAGGTCTTTTTAGAGTCAATGTATGTTTTGCTCTCTGATCTACCGATACACTGTCATTTCTTTACACTCTCACTCACTCGAGCGTCGAAGTGCTTGTAGGTGCCAGCCGCCCCTCGGACGAACCCGTCGCCGGAGCCCGCTCCCTACCATTGCGATCCCATCTTCGACCGCTCTCTTTGGTCATGAAGGAACATTAGTGAATCCAAGTTTCTACACATGCATATTTAATGAGGAGTGGATATCAGAAAATATTTTTCTGAAAAAGACATCATCTTTGGATCTATTCGTTTTAGAAAGTCAAATCCGAGTATAAACTAAAGTGGTTCCCAATTACCATGATTGATTACTCTACCAATTGGGGCAATACACAACCAAAGAAAAAGAGACAAATCCTGACCCAATATAATAATTATAATAACAAATTCGAGAATAATAAAAAAGTAATGCCCATCATGATAAACAATAAGAAGCAAAAGAAAGGCAACCTTGATTATACAATATAACAATAAATTATTAATAATTAAGATAACAATAAATTACAAATACATAATTATACCAAAGCCAAATACTTAAATCTACTTCTATCATTTTTCATCAACTCAATCCTAACATTATCATACCCCTAACAAACCTACTTTCCTTTGTCTTATACTTTTGAAATTTCATTTTTAATTTTATATTTTCTTTTATAATACAGTTATGCTCTTTCTGATCTTTAGTAACTTTTCTTTTCTTCTTAAAGTTTTTTCTTCAAAAACCTTGATTTGTTCTTGTAAAACTTTCTCCTTATCCAACAAGACATAATGTTTTCTCACGAGTTATGCATTCATCATCAATCTATTGAAACCATCTGCAATCATCATCATGTCTACCAAATTATCCAACAATCAATTTCATTCATATGAACGACTTATACATTTATAAGAGAATAAATTACCTTCTAGAACCGACACCTCAAGAATTTTCTTCTACGATTAGTCTTAGTCCATAATGTGTAACACGAAAGAAATACACCGTGCTTACACACAATTGTCTGATACGAACTGGAGGAGTTAATTGAAGCTTCATCCATTTTCAAATTATAAGTCATAAATCCTGAGATAGTAAAATTCCTGATGATTTCTTATATCCAAAAATACTTTTTATTTGTTTTAAATAGTATAGGGAAAGACAAGATGATGAAGGAATTCCAAAAAATCAAATTCTCAAAATCTAAACAAATACCATTACCCAAGGTTGTTAAAATCGAGATTTTAAGTGGGATCGACAAAGGGTCCATAAAATCGGATCGTAAAATCGAATCGTAAAATCGTAAGATTTTAGAGATAATTAAAAATACCCTTTAATTTTTGTAAATATATGTTTATAATAATATAATTTTGTAGAAAATGAATTAATATTATTTAACAACTTGATTATTCCTTATTATAATTCAAAAAATGATACTTCCCAAATATAGCTCAAAAACTAACAGGTTGGTATAGGCAATTTAGAGGCAAAATATAGGTAATTTAGAGGTAAAATATAGCTTAAGATTCTTTAGAGGATGCTTTCAATGTCTTCCATTAGATTTAGATTGCAATTTTTTCTTGATTTAACATTGATTAAATCAAGTAATATCCCAATTTGGGGTTGGGTGGTCCATTAATTAATTACTTGTTTGTCTTGATTTACTTATGCAATCAATGTTAAATCAAGTAAAAATTATAATTTAAATCAAGGAAATTGGAACTTATGCAATTAATGTTAGATGCTATGTGACATTGGAATTTATGTAATCAATGTTAAATCAAGTTCCAATTTAGAGGCAAAATATAACAATTCATTGCATAAGTTCCAATGTCAGATGTTATGTGACATTGAGACGTTGGAAGCATCCTCTAAATTACAACTTAAATCAATAGAGGTCTTTGAATCGTAAAATCGTTTGGGGATCTCTGAAGCGTAAAATCGTAAAATCGTACATGTAAAATCGAGATTTTATAGGATTTTATCCTAAATTGGATTTTACATGGGATTTGAATCGTTTGGGGGTCTTCGAATCGTAAAATCGTAAAATCGTACGCGTAAAATCGGGATTTTAACAACAATGCCATTACCAGCTACATCTAAACAAATTACAAAAATCTATGCAAAAATATTTTCATAACCCAAAAATATACATTTGCTAACATGCTTCTGATTGATACCTAAAACATAAAATATACCTTTGCTAACATAGTCTGCCTGATACCTAAAACATAAAATATACCTTTGCTAACATAGTTCTGCTTGATACCTAAAACAAAAAATATACCTTTGCTAACATGGTTTTGCCTGATACCAAAACGTCATCCCAGAAAATTACAAGATTAACATTACATCCTTATGTAAACCTCCTAAGTAACACTAAACCCATTCAATAATCTTCAAACTATAAAATACATAAAATAGATTGGAAACTTATGATTCACCAAACTTGTATAAAGTAACCAAATTCATAACTAGATTGTAAACTTCTTAAAAATGGAAGATGTTCTTCTTAATTAAGATTAGGGAAAAACTTTGAATTTCCAAATTCAACAAAAATCATATGAGGGTTCAACTTGGTAGACGGAAGATTATATCTTTTCTTCTTGGCAGTTGAGATTTATTGAAAGACTGAAAAGTCCAACCATTGAAAGTTGGTTTTACGAGGGCATAAGTGATTTTTAAAAAATCTTCAAAAATTGAAAATACAACCCCTAATTTTCATTAAATCACTAAAAAATGAGAAGAATCCTAGACTGAAAGGGTCCAGTTGGACAAAAAATGATGAAAATGCTTATGGTTAGGACACTCTTAGATCATACAATTTCAAATTTTCAAGACATGGAGCATATAATTTCAACACTTCCATTCATTCCTCATCCAATAACCCAAAAGATGTTGCAAGAGAATAAATAATCAAATAGAAAGAAATAATTTGCGTATCAAAAATAAAAATATTTATCAAATCAACATTCAAGGTGATACATAGATGCATACATTGGGGAGGGGGGTAAAAGATGAGGTTATGATCATTCACTCTACTAGTCATTTTAGCAAACAGAAGTTGGGAAACTAGTTTGAATCATTACTGAAATCCACAACAAAGATGATGGTAACTTCAATACAGATCCTTTCGTACTACATATATATATATATAAAAATAATGGATGTATACCAAAAATTACAGTGAAAATAAATCACAAAGATGCTCCATAAATCACAATTAAAACTTTTGGTCAACCCAAATTTCGCATATATATATATATCATGGATGTACCCCAAAAATCATTATTGATAAAACTAAAAAACTTACTTTCTTGTAGATCGAGGCCACTTATACTATGAAAATATACTCGGATTGAAGATCAGACGATTGAATCGAAGATTAGAGTTCTTGAGATACAATGAAAGATGTTGCAATGGAGGAGGCGAGGAAGCTGTTGTAATGGAGAGGGAGAGAGAAAGGGTCATTTCATCATGGGCGAGAGTGAGAGAAGCAACGATCGGTAAGGGGAGAGAGACTGACGGCCAACAGAGAGAGAAAGACCAACGACCAGCAAGGAGAGAGAGGGCGACAGAGAGAGAGAGACTGACGGCTTGGAAAGGAAATAGAATGAGATGGTCCTTCCGAGCAAGCGAGAGTAAGAGAAGGGGTTGAAAATTTGAAATATTTGCTTTTGGGCCACACTTCATATTGCGAAAGGTCGCGATATTTTGGCCTCGAGATATCGCGATATCTCTTTGAGTGGCATTTCAAGGGGGCCAAATAGCACTATCCTACAAATAAATGCTCATTAAATAGCTATAAATGAATGAGCATTACTATAAATATTTGAAAGTGAGAGAGTTTCTAATAATGTTATGCAAAATAGGTAAATGCATGTCAATAAATTAAAACTCATAATCCACAATTGACTTTAACTAAATTGGTTAAAGGCAAACAAATATAGATATTGAGAAATAAAGGCACGATACAAACAACTAAATAAAAGCAATAAATTAAGTCCTAAAAATACTTAAAATAAGATAAAGATAGACACTGAAGATTTAAAGAATTGGCATCCCAACTTTCTTATTGTGGTATGTTCAATCTTTCCGATCTCTATCAACCTAAAATAAGATATATAATTAATGCAAATTTAACTATCACAAATTAATTTAATCTTAGACCAATGAAACAAAAGAAAGTCAATTAATTTTTTGTTATAATAATGAAATCAGCTATTATTATCACTATTCTCCAATAAAAATACCTAAGGTTGTATTATTGGTTAGATTAAGATACAAATACAAATGAAATGATGAGCCAATCATGAGGTGTTATGCCTCACAATCATTGCAAGTGTCCTACAATATTATACTCTTGCAATTAAAATTCTCCGTAGGGTGTTTTCTATGAGGCATTGACTATGCCCGACCTTCCTGAAATATCTTTATATATATAAAAGTAAGATAGTTTTAAAAAAAAAAAATTCTCTAAAATTTATATTAAAGATTTACGATTAATACTTATTACATTAATAATTTATAATTTGTAATTTACATTAATAATTTAAATCTTTCAATTGCTTTAAAATAATAAGTAGTAATAAAATCCCCCCCCCCCAAACTTGCATTAATAATTTGCATTTAGTACTTATTGCATTAATAATTTACATTTTGTAATTTGCATTAATAATTTAAATATTTCAATAATTTTGAAATAATATATACTAATTATTGTAAAATTAATAATGAATTTTAAATACACAAGTTTTTCAATGCTAATTATGGAATTTCCAATACATTCTTATGTGAATATTAAATATTTAATTAATCCGTCAATTAATCAAAAATAAATATTATTTATGAGAAATATGAATAGACACTTAAATTATTAATTAAGTCACAGAAAATTATTTATTTATATAAAATTATATCTTTATATACTATAATATAATAATATATAGTATAATAGTATACAAATATTTCTTCCCTTCAAAAATTTATCAAACTATTTTTTATATCTAAAATTTGTATTAAGCTTGCATGAAATTTGTAATGCTATTAATTAATCAAAAATAAATATTTTCTATTAGATCTTCTCGTCAATTAATTCGTCAATCAATCAAAAATAAATACTATTTATGAGAAATATGAATAGACACTTAAAGTATTAACTAAGTCATGAAAAATTATCTATTAAATAAAATCTTATATTTCTATAATATAATAATATATAATATATTATATTAAAGTAGAATAGTTTGCAAATTTTTGTTCCCTCCAAAAATCTACCAAGCTATATTTTGCCTCTAAAATTTGTATTAAATTTGCATGGGTTTTATGGGATATATTAATAGACAACTTAAACTATTAATTAAGTTATAGAAAATTGTTCATTTATTTAAAATATTATATTTATACCTTTATTCTATATATATTTATATAATATTAAAATATGATAGTCAAACAAAGTATTTTGCCAAGTGTCAATCAATGGTGAATTTTTTCCCTAAAAAATTGTATTAAATCAAAGGTAGTGATTAATTAATTATTAATTACTTTAATAATTATATTATAGTCTTGAAAATGTGATATTTTAACAAATTCATAAAAAATTATTTAAGATTGTCAAATGCTTGAGTTTTTCAATGCTAATTAATATTTATAGTATCACATTTTTAAGACTATGGAAGAAATCAAAATTCATATTTTTAAAATTTTGTTATTATTGAAAAAACTTATTCTTACTCATAGAGTTTTAATTTATATTTATAATTATAATATAATAAATAAAAAATAACGAATGTTTTTGAGTGGATATATTATAGATTTTATAATATTTATTTATAAATAAATATAATATAATGAATAAAAAATCTTATAAGTATTTTATCAAGTAACCTACTTAATATATTAATTAATTTTTAACACATTAAATGGCAGTACATTAAATTAAAAGTATTCTCTATTAATATATTGAATAGCGAATAATTAATTAAACTTAAATTTTGATAAATAATTAAAGATAAAAAATTATAATTATTAATTTTGTTAAAATTATTTAAAATAATAAATTTATTTTTTTATTTTTAAATTAAACTCTTCCGTGGTTCACCACTAGTTTATTTATAACAAGGCACTCGTACTCTTGCAATTACAGTTCTCTGTAGTGCATTGATTGTGCCCGACCTTCTTGAAACATTTATACATTATGGTATTATTATTATTATTATTATCAATGGGAACTTATTACTTGAAGCCTGCATCTGGTGGGTCTCCTGTTAGTGTTCGCACGTACTCTGCTTAATTGGCTCCAATTATTAGGCCAGTTGAATCGAGAGGCTTAAAGGCCATGTGTTAGTCTTCGTACGTACTCTGTTAATTGGCGCGTAGGAGCTAGCATGTGGTCGTCTCTGCATAAATCATCACAGATCTCCTTCATATCATAAATGTATTTTGACATCAGGGCTAGTGATTTGTGAACCAAGCGACGCTTCTATGCTTATCCGAAACTCAAAAGTACAAGGGCACCTGGACGAGTCGTTCGAAATTACGGATTAATCCTGTCCAATTAATTGCTGGCTGGGTTCCCTTGTCCAAGTGGCACTCTGCCTCACCATAAACCCACCCAGGTCACGGTCCACGGACACGCAAGCAAGCCCTTGTCTTTTCAGCTTAAATTTATCCACAAGTACGATATGCTTCGTCAGCTACGTGAATCTTGTCCAATGCCCTTGTCATTTCTCACCCGGTGCTGATACGTGGCATGCCAACTGGGGCCCCAGGAGGAGAAAATTAAATTCATGTGGATAAGGAGCGACCTTTCTCTGATCTGATACTTGTCGCTTGCTGAGTCATCCACATCATAATATATAGGATTCCCCCAATGAGTATGCATGTCCGCCACTTCCCAGCCAGCCACAAATGTACCAGAAATAATACTATGTTCCTAAATAATTTCTATAAATTAATAAAATTCATATCACTACTTGTTAAGTTACGGTTGATGGAACAAGTTTTCATGTGGCATCATTAAAGAATTTGTGCATTAAGATGAAGGGTGGACCAATAATCAATAACTGCATTTTTGTAGAATGATCTATTTTTTCTATCTTTCTTACAAAATATATAGGAGATAGAATTGTCCTAATTTACTAAAAATACCCTTCAACTTTTAATGCCTAAGTCAATAAAGACTAAAAAGATAGTCTTTATTGAAAACAGTGAAGTGATAATCGAGGTTTGAAAAAGATGAAGAGGTATCCTCTTTGAACTTAAGGTTAATTTATTTATGGAGTTATCCTTTTATTATTTGTTGATTAGTTAGGAGTATTCAATGTTGTACTTGAAATTTTAGGATTCTGAGATAAAATGTAAAAATGGTCTCTTGAATCTGATGAGCCAATTGGCAATCGAGATGCAACGAGCCACTAGCGACAGCGAGCGACGGAGCAAGAGGCAAGAGCGATGAGCCACCAGCCACATGATCGAGCTGGCAAGGGTGCGAAACTGTCACTGTGCGACTGAGCAAAATATAGACAGTGAACGACAAAGAGCGAGCCACCGACCAGGCGATCAACAAAGTAGCGAGAGGAGAAAGCAATAGGGTGAGGGTGAAAGGCAATGAGAGAAGAGAGAAGCAATAAGCGTCAGAGCAACAAGAGCAAGGGTGAGAGCGAAAGAGCGAGGGCGAAGCACGACGGAGCTGCGAGAGGTGAGAGCTAGGGTGAAGGCGAAGCCAAAAGTGACGGAGCGAGAGAGGTGAGTATGGCAGCGAGCGAAAGCGAAAGAGGAAGAATGGCAAATGTGATGCTATGTTTGGAGAAGGGAAATGGGTGGGTGGCTAGACAGTAGGCCCTTACAAAGAAAGAGGGTTTCTAATTTATGCACCCCAAATAATCTAATATTCATGGACCCTGAGGCAATTGCCTCATGGGCCTCGTGAAAGGTCCAATCCTAGGAGTATTCAATAAAATACAACAGTTAGAATTAATATAATCTTTTTCTTATTTGTCGTGTTAGATTACAAAACAAAAATTATAATTCTCTTAATCGTAATTTTCTTATTAAGTCATGAGTGTAGTTGTCATGTGAGTTACTAGCGTGACCTAACATCTTTAATAAAATAACACATTTTGTGTCTCTTTAATTTTAATTCACTCTTATGATAAAATACAGAGCATATTTTGTATCCAATGTTATATTTAAAAATAACTGATTTTTACTTTTTATTTCCTATTTATTTATACAATATATTTAAATGAAATGAAATTTGATCTAAACAAAATATAGAAACATTTATGTACTGCTTCATTCCATTTTATTAGGTATAATTTTGTCCTCACATTATCAAAGCCTAAAAAACTATCATTATTAATTGAAAAATTATTAATTGAAAAATGTTATTAATATCCCCTGACCTATATCAAGAGCTATACAATGTATGTAAAATAACAAAAATACCTATCATCTAAAGTAATGAGGAGAGACGGTGAGACACATAACTAAACTACCCTTCACCCAATGTGGTAAGGCACGAGTGATATTTTTATCATTTTGTGCGTATGTGTGTAGCCCAAAGTGTAGTCCTTGATATACCAATAGCATGATCTTTATTAATTTGTATCTATTTCGAAACAAGTATAATGTTTTAAGTAACTTCTCAAAATAAAAATCACTACTAAGGCATGTTTTTTTGAATTTACTAGATTTTATCTGAAAATTTCTATTTGCAACCAACTTTTTTACTCTTTGCAGCCAGTAAAGACCCATTTTCCCACTTTTTATTACTATCGCACACAACTACAGCCATCCCCATATAGTCATCCTTGAAACACATTCTCAAACCCCAACAACTCGAATCGCCTCCCAATGTTTGTAATGAAGACGAGCTTAATAAGAGATATAAGACTGTAAAATCAGAGGTAGGCTGTGTGGGTATGGGTGTGGGCCACCTTTGCAAAATTAGAGGCGGCATCACGACCACCAGCGACCTCCATCATCACAGTTGCAACTCAAGGTTTTGGGCTCGATAGGGGTAGCGACCGCCCTTCATGGCACCTTGATAGCCACCATAAAATTTCAAAAAGAAATACATAATCCTTATGGGTGCTAAATGTAGAGTCTGATGCTCGGGATTGGAAGTCAATGACTCAAAACTCCACCCTCTTGATTTTAACTAGACCAATATAAGAGTGTAAAATCAATGAAGAATGGCTGACTGTTTTAAAATGTAGGTCTTAAATGCCAGAAATGGATGTTAGTTCTTTACTACACAAGCTTTAGACATCAAAGTAGGTGGGGATGTTATACATACATAAGTCAACGACACACACATATATACATACAAAGATACATATACACACATTTAAACACATATATAGACACACACACATATATATACGCACACATACATATATATACACACACAATTGGCGATAGCCATGAAGGGTGGTTGCCATTGGCGGGTATGGTTGCCGCTAATTTTGTGTGTATGTATATATATGTGTGCGTATATGCATTCAAATGTGTGTATATATATATATGTGTGTTTTATGTAACTGTGTATATATATATATGTGTGTGTGTCTATGTATGTGTTCGAATGTATTGCCATTACTCTTATATTCCATGGTCACATTTTCATCCATTTTTTATCTTCGTCCCATCGTATTAGACATTCTTGATTATATCATCTCCAATGTGAATGAGCAGCTACGTATAGTGACAACAACTAACGGATAATTCATTAAGGGAGAAACTAACTATAATAAAAGAGTAAAAATAAGTTTTCAAATGAGAATATTTTAGATATATTAAAAAATAATTATAAAAAAATAAATAACTGCAAATAGAATTTAGCTTTCATACGTGGTGGTGGTGGTGGTGGTTGGACATTTAAGTATATTTGTGAATTTTATTTTCTCGAAGATTCGGACAAAAATGGAGTTTGGCCAGCCACGGGAAAAAGACTGGTCACCCTCCGACACGTGGCAGAACAAGAGTAGAGTAGCAGATACAAAAAGTGAGGCGGCCCCATACTGCTCACGTGTACTTTGTTTTTGATTTCTCAAATCCCTGGATGGATTCGTATCGAGGGCGCAAGCGCACCAGCCACCAGAACCCGACCCAAATCCAAACCCATCCATCTCAAACTCAAATACCGTCACAAAGCCCACCTACCGCATCCCTCTCTCTCCCTCTCTCTCTCTCTCTCTCTCCCCGCCGTCAAGTTCCCAACACGAAGAAACTTTTGCTCCAAATCTCCGAGGATCTCTCTCCAGCATTGCCGTTCGCCCTTGAACCCTCCATGTTTTTCGCTCTAATCATCTTCTTATTCTACTTCACCACGCTCTAGAAAAGCTAGGGTTTGTTTCTCGACTCTCCTCCAATGGTTTTGTCTTAGACAATGGCGGCTAGTTCGAGAGGCTTGTCATCGGCTCCATTCGGACTGAAACTGAAGAGACTTGACCTGTCTCTCCTGCACCGCCACGGACTGGAGTTGAGGAAGCGGCGGAGGAGGTTTCCTGGCCGTGATTTGACGATTGATTGCTGTTGTTCCGACTCCGGGGTTTCGATTCCGAGAGCCACTGGGGCTGGGAAGAGTGTCGAAAAGGCTAACGACTGGCTTTTCGATCCCAAGAAGATCCCTCACGGGGTTCGGATCCAAGCTACACCTGCATTGCCCTTTGCGTCCTCTCAGTAAGTTCCTGTCTTCCTGTTTATTTCTCTTTTATTCGTCTTTCTGAGTTTGTTCTGTTTGAGCTCAAAACGAAATGCGAGGATGTCTGAAGAAAAACATTGACTTTCCATTCTCAGACATTATAAGCATCGAATTTCCTTTATTCCTTCCTAATTTTCGTCCAACTAAATCGACCGCTCAAGGCGTGGATAATTCAGATGATTACTCATTAATGGATTCTTAGGTATCCACGATGAATTTATAGTAGCCTACACGGGGACTAGCTGGAAATTATTCCGCAGGAATTGAAGTTGCGCAATAGAGCTTATTAACTAGAAAACAGGAAGGAGAGGGGTTGTTCTGTATGAGTTTTATGTTATCATACGGTTCAATGAAAGATGATAGCATGGATTGGTCTCTTAGGCTACCAATAACTGGATCAAAAAGGACGGGAGTAAATATCATGCTAACTTTGCCTTGGAACTTGTAATTCCCGTGATACGACAGGTTAGTGACCTGGTTCTAAGTGTGGTCTGCTTATCTACTCTACTTTTTTCATTTGGGTGGCGATATTAACAAAGTTAAAATTGTTGCTTATATAGTAGAGGTGTCGGGAAAGACAAATCCCCAAAAGCGCTTGACTGTTTTTAGTTCTTATAATTACTCAATGTTTTCTTCTTGAAATGCCCTTTTACTATTTGAATCTTTAGCGATGCATCTCTCAGTCTTCAACCCAAGGTCGAAACATCATCAGATCTTGCCTATCAGGATCAGGAGACTAGGCAAGAACTGATACATTTTGCTTAGTTCAAGCCTGTTCGGAGAATAAAATTGAACAACAAAATCCAGAGGAAGACATCTAAATTTTCCTGATGAACTCAGAATTTGAGACTGCACACAAAAACCTGACTTGTAGGTGCTCCAACAAACTGAGCATGCTTTCCCACAAAACGGAACCAATTTTTCCGACAAGCCCAAGCATTTCAATGCTTAAATACTTCTGGTTCTTTCATTCTATGAATTGGAACTTGTTTCTTTAATTTCTCCAGTTGATGACTCCTAAACTGCATCGCATGTGAACATTTCAATGCAATGAAATGAGTCCAGTATTGCATGTGCATTACAGTACCTTGAGATTCGATACAATTTTGTCCTG
Source organism: Diospyros lotus (assembly GCF_014633365.1). NCBI lineage: Eukaryota > Viridiplantae > Streptophyta > Magnoliopsida > Ericales > Ebenaceae > Diospyros > Diospyros lotus. The sequence goes on from NC_068345.1 coordinate 32,741,728, forward strand.
TTCATAGAACTCCACAAAATGCCTTCACCATTGTTCCCAATCCTAGTTACCATCCTCCTTTGAACCCGCCCTTCCTTAGTTCACGACATCAATACTCTTTGCAACATGTTGTGGAAGGTTTCAGTGTGTGCTCATGTAATCATCAAACCTCTTGATGGCATTCCTCAATATGTCCTTAATGACTGAGTCCCATTAATGGGAGCTATGGGACGGAGTTGGTGCTTTGGCTGTGGTAGAGGGTGAAGGGATTGGAAACCCCAGAGAGAGCGTAGAGAGTTTGAGGCAATGATCATCTTAATTGGAGGGGGTTCTCGAAGGCGAATTAGTGAGGGTTTGGATTGGATCAAGTCCATGGCAAAGGGAAGGTTGACAAAGACGTTGGTCCCATGAATAATGAGAAGGGGGGGGGGGGGGGGGAGGTGGAATGAATGACTACTGTGAAGTGTGAATGTTGGGAGTATTGTCAGATGGCATCCCTGGTGCAAGTTTACCTGTTGCGAGGATGAGCAGAATTGAGAAGGCCACAATAGAAAAGAAAATAGAAAGAGAATACCGCAAAAAAACAAATATGGTTGAATAAGGCACCGTTAAAGTGCATTTCAGGAAAAGAAAATTAACTGTAAGAATTAAAAACAGTCAGGTGCTTTTGCAACCCTTTAACTGTCAATGCTGCGACCCTTTCATTATATGCTTGCCACTTAAATTGAGCTCTTGGAACTTAATTTTTGTAAAATAATTTTCTTGGTGTGTATATATGTGTATATATATGAGAAACAAATCAAAGAAATACTATAATGGAAAATAAATATGTGCTTAGCTAAATTGCTTCAACCATAAATCTTGAAGCTTGAATTGGTGAGAGTCAAAGAAAGAATAGCAAATAATCACTCACTAGAGGAAGTCATCACTATCATCATCAATTGAACATTATCCTAATCAAGTTAAAGACAGTGGCACGGGATTCATAATGTTAATTAACTTCTAAAAGCCACATTGGCAATACAAATCTTTGCAAAACAACAATGTGGCAAAATTTTATGCCGAATGGCCTTTTTGATGCAATCCTCTAGCAAGGGAATATCTACTGGAGGAAGTATATGTGAAATTTTTGACAACAGATCAGTCTTGGTCATTTGATTCCACAATTCTCAGGCCTATTGAGATGCTGGAATTCAGAAATTCCCAAGTAGAACATGCATGATTGATGGTATTGATACCATCCTTATGCTGTATCAATTATACAGTCATAAATCTTTGCTCGGGGGCCAAGATTGTTGATGCCTTTACTTGTACTTATGTAGAGATTTTTCATGTATTATGCCTGAGAAAATATTCAGTTCAGATTATCAGACTCTATAATTAATTAATTACTATAAAAAATTAAAGCAAATAAGCAATATGTCCAATCATGTTGAAGATAAGAATAAACCAAGTGACGCAAAAGTCACTTGGCTCATTTTAAAATATTTTCTCAAGCACTACAGTTTTGATATTGTCACTCAATAATTCTTGTTCAGTCTTAATGTTGTCAAATGAAGCACTTCAAGAAATTGTAGTGCTTAATTCCTTTATTAGAATGATAATTGGTTAAAAATTGACTTTAAAAGGTGTTGTAGTTAGGACAACTACTAGCAAACAACTTAATATAGAAATATTCTTTTGGGAATCCCAAACTGCAAAATTTAAACCGAAATAGCAAAAATTTTATCTTCTAAACTTAGGAAATAGTTAATGTTGTAATTTTTGGGAGGGTTTTATCATCCATATTATATTGCATGCTCTATTTGAGAATGTACGTCTTGAATTTGTTATGGTTAAAAAAAGTCAATATGTTGCTAACACAATAATGGAACTTCTAGAAAGGTGGTTTTTTATTTATTGTTGTGCCATAGAAATTAGGTTGAGAAAAAATAAGAATTTTTAAAGAAAAAATAAAAACGCTCACGGCAGTGTGCCACAAGCCCACTTGCGGCAAGGGCTTTGCGACAGTGTGCCGCGAGCCCCCTTTGCAGCAACAGCTTTGCGGAAGTGTGCCGCGAGCCCCCTTGTGGCGAAGACAAAACTTTGCGACGAGACCTTGTGGCGGAGGTAAAATCTTGCGGCGAGATCTTGTGGCAAAGGCAAAACCTTGCGGCGAGACCTTGTAGCGAAGGCAAAACCTTGCAATGAGACCTTATGGCGAAGGTAAAACCTTGCGGCGAGTCCTTGTGGTAAAGGAAAAACCTTGCGGCGAGATCTTATGGCGGAGTGAAACCTTGCGGCGAGATCTTATGGCGAAGGCAAAACCTTGCGGTGAGATCTTGTGGCGGAGGTAAAACCTTGCGGCAAGACCTTATAGCAAAGGCAAAACCTTGCGGCGAGACTTTGTAGCGAAGGCAAAATCTCGTGGCGAGACCTTGCGGCGAGACCTTATGGCAAAGGCAAAACCTAACGGCAAGTCTTGTGGCAAGACCTTGCATCAAAGACTTGATTGTAGTCACACGCCTCGAACATGGTTCATTCAACAAACGACACGTGTCAGCACCGAGCACCCTTGAGAATTGTGCCTTATAAATATCCAGCTACAGGACATTAATGGGGACTTCCAACTTTGGTAAAACTTGTCACTTTGAATACATTTTTACTATTTTCGTGAATAGTCATTGGGATCCGGGACTGACTTAGGCATCGGAGGGTCTTCACGGGGGAGATTCCCGCGAGCTTTTTAACCCATTTTCTCAGCATTAACAGGGTCAAATCCTCGCGGCGAAGAAAAAATCTTGCGGCGAACCTAGCGGCAAAGAAAAAGTCTTGCGGCGAACCTAGCGGCGAAGGCAAAGTCTTGTGGCGAACCTAACGGCAAAGCTAGTGGCAAAACTTTATGGCAAAGCTAGTGGCGAAGTCTTGTGGCGAACCTAGTGACAAAACCTTGTGGCGAAATTAGTGGCAAAACCTTATGGCAAAACTAGTGGAAAAACCTTGTGGCGAATCTAGTGGCAAAAGTAGTGGCAAAACCTTGTGGCGAAGTTAGTGGCGAAACTAGTGGCAAAACCTTGTGGCGAGCACCCTAGCGGCAGACTCCCTTGAGGCGACTTCTTTTACGGCAACCTAATCTCACCCGACAACAAGCTCGAGTGGACCCTACCTCACAAATTTTAATTGTTGTATTTTGGCAACAACATTTATATTCCTCAAAACCTAACATTTTGAAAAGATTCTTTTTTACCAAAGGACTGTGGGATGTTTTAAAGTTGTCACATTAACTTTTGAAACATGACCTGACTTCTCCACCATGATATAGGTCAAAGAACTTCCATTCTCTTTTTCTGATGTAAAACTAGATAGGTTACTGCACCTTAACTTCTTGTGCCGCCTTACTTTCCTGGTCAATATGCTTAGGACTTTGCTTGTGTTCACACTTTCAACAATATTTAGCATTAAACTGAGATAGAAAAACCAATTTATTATGCTAATAGCCTCTGAACTTCACCTGTGGCTTGAGCATTTGTCAAAGGTATGCTTGAGGCATGAGGTGCAAGGTTCATCCTGGTGCACAGAGACAACCTGGTGCGCAGAAATGTGCCCCAACAAATGAGAGGCAAGGCATGCTCCTAGGGCCCAGAGGTGCATGCCTTGGAAGGTTTTTTTTTTTTTCTTTGCCATTGATTTACTGAATCAGTAAAATATAACTGCATGGGATTAAAAAAGGAAGCCCTGCAAACAAACTTGTGATATCTCCTATCAAGAATACTATTAATCCTTTCTAGGGAAACTTTAGGAAATTGTATTTTCTTTCTTCATGCCTGTGCCTTGCACCTTGAACCAAATGCCTGTGCCTCAATGCACCTCACATAACAGCTATGATCTAGGGAGCATACTGACTTCTGATAGACTGACACCCCAACACATTGATGTTTTGGATTAAGTTACTTAAACAATAAAGGAAGAAGAAAAAGAAAAGAAATGACTGTTCTTATTCTTTTAGCTGTTTATGAAAAAACAATAGTTAACACTAAACATTACCAAGGCTGTATGGTCCGTAAGTGAAAAGCTGCTAAATCATCTTGCCTAAGCAATAAAATGGTCATTTTTAGCTTCATGGGCACACTCTCTCAGCAAGTCCTTTTTTAAGAGAGGTGGCAGGGCAATATGTGTCTTCTTGAAGTTTTTATATTAAATTAATTTCAATTTCTACAGGTCTAGGTTTGTGTCCAAACAGGAGAAGTTCTATCCACGATGTACCCCAAGAAATTCTGGTCCACAGTCCCGTGATACCCCACCTAAACGAGGTAATCGGGCTCTACTGTTTTCCATTGATGTTTTACAATTTCATTAGAGATGGAAAAATGTGTGAAATTTTTGTTAGTAAATATCAGGACTATGTCTCCGTTCTCATCACAAAATTTTGCTGGATAGCATTTCGTTGGTTGTTATACTCGGGCATCTTAGTGGTGGATGATGTATGTTGTTGTGTTCAATGCTTTCCTTCATGGTAGACACTGGTATTGCAAATGAGAAGGATTGGGGCATCAGTCTGTTCAATGAAAACGTCAATGAGTCTGGCATCAATGAAGATGGCAGCACTTGGTATCGAGAAAGTGGAGAGGACCTTGGAGAAAATGGATACAGATGTCGATGGACAAGGATGGGTGGTCAAAGTGATGATGGCTCATCGGAATGGAAAGAAACGGTACAAAGTTATATTATGATATAATGTCATGATTTATGAGTCTGTGATATGGCTGTGAAAATGAATTGAAGCAATTATCTGCAAACCATTTAGTGGTCAATACCTTACTTTTTTTTTCAATACCTCTCATATTGACCATTTGTTATTTCATGATAATGAAGATTATTAAATATGCAAAAAAAAAAAAGTCAAATTGCGTGTAGCGGGAAGGGTTTATTTACCATCCTATATAGGGTCAACAAAGTGAGGAAAGAACCACTTGTATTCTACTTTCTTCCACTTAAAATGTTCAATACCCATGAGGTTCACTGGCATCCAGCTATATTTAAAAATATTGTACTTCCATGTATCACAGAATCAAGCTGTAGCCACTTTCTTCTCTGTGAATGCCACTTGCTGAGTTCCTTTTGCTTAAATGAGATCAAATCCTTATGTCAAAAATATTTGGGTGTTGAGTTCCACTCTTTTAGTAGTGTGACCATTTGACTCCTGATGTCACATTATCTCATATTGGCAATCGTTGGACTTTCTCATGGAGACAGATGTGGAGTTTGACTAATTTTTCCAGATGCAGCTCACTGTCAATTTACCAACCCCTGCCCCCCCCCACCTAAACAAAAAAAAAAAGAAAGAAAGAAAGAAAGGAAGCTATCTTGTTAGTTATTTGTCTCTCTTATATGAATGAAACTCCTTTACTAACATGTAAAAACATTGATATCCCTAGGGTTTAGGGCAGCTATGAAAATATTTGCTGCACCAAGTCCGGGAGCTTGTATAAATAATCTTAGTTGGATAAGTAATCAATTCCATGATGAATACAAAAATAGAAATTTTGTAAACTGAAACAATTCAAAACTCCGGATGTTGTTTAAGAATGGCCTAAGAGAAAACAGTAGGTTATAAATGAGGCTAGAAAATTACCTTTTAGTTGTAATCAGAACTAGAAAGATTAGAAATGTATTGCCCATAGCTTGGGTGAGCATGACACAATCATAGGCTTCTGTGTCGCATTAACAGAATAGCTATTGCCAAGAACCTCCCATGTGTTTGCTTTGCTTTTGGATCTTTTGCTTCTACTATTTAAGCCTTCATTTGCCGATCTAGATCTAGGGTCACAAACAGGACATTCCTTTTCTTTTGAAATTCTGCTATTTTTAGTACGTATCCCATGAATTGTGTGCACGTTATTTTGTGGGTGGTGGGCAGTTTTCTCTCCCTCTTCCAGCGGCCATCTTTTCTGTTGGAGACAAACTGTTATATCCTGGCAATGTTAGACCGTAACAATACTCATCTAAGGGTTTTATGTTATTGAATGCGTGTCTTTTTGAGTTTGTATGTAAATCTTTGAAGATATGTCTTAAAAAACATGTCCATGTTCAACTTCAACCTCAAATAAGAAGTGGTACAGTGAGTGCGTTGTGTACTTCTGAATGTTATTATCTTTGCTGTTATCAATAGTTTTAACAATCAAATAGTTATGCTATATTGGATTTGTTTTCATAACTTCATGAAGTATCATCCCAGGTGGATACCTTTAATTGGATTTGTTGATATCATTGACAGTGGTGGGAGAAAAGTGACTGGACGGGATACAAAGAGCTAGGTATATTTCTTTCTCCATTTTCTGCATATGGTTGTTTTTAGCATGTTTCAACAAGAGAAGTGTTTAATATTGTTCTTTATGCCATATATTCATTCTTAAAACTTGCATGACCAATATGCTCTCAAATGTTGACTTTAAGACGGAACATGTGTATTTTTGGACAACAAAATTTCCTTCCTTGCCAAGGTCAATACACTCTTCTAATAAATATAAATCTAGAACATAGTTTCAGTCATTTGATTGTTTGTTTCAGATAGATCCCCCCCCCCCCCCCCCCCCCCCCCACAGGCACACACACAAACCAACAAAAATAAAAAGAAATAAAAGACTACTCCCAAGTCATTGAAGAGAGAAAAAAAAAATAGAAAGGAAAAACTCAATTATTCCAGCCATAGTTTCACTTTGTTACTATGAAAATAATTATTTATACCTGGATTAAACTCGTTATGAGAATCATACTTGCTGTTTTGTTGGAAAAGGTTTGTGTTACCTCTTAGTAGGTAGAGGATTAAGTTTTTTTTTGGCTTAAATATTAGGACTGAGATAAAGCTACAGAAGGTTCTTTCTCAAACAAGTTAGATAGTATACTTAAGTTGGGATTCCAAAGACATGACTTCCTATTAGGACAAACTAAAGCTTTACGGCCTTTACCATGAAAGCCTTATATAATGTTGCAAAAGTTGGAGTCTTCCCTTTTCAGTGAACAGGCAGAAGTTGATCTTTTCCTCCAATGGTATTAGTACTGTGATCCATTTCCTTTTAGTTAAAATGGATCAAAGGATATCTGAAATATCCACCTTTTGCTGATATTGAAGTCTTTATTGTTATAATGTACTAGAGAATGGAAAAGCTTGTGCACACCTACTCATGTAAATGTGGGTTTTAGATCCTGAAGTTGTACATCCACAGAGGAAATACCTGGTATTTTCAGTTGATTTGAGTATTTGTGCTTGCAAATTCTCATCGGAATTGAGTGAAATAGAATGGGCAATATGATTGATCCTTCTTCAATTGCTTATGAGCAGTGATCAGTTTGCCAGTCTTCTCTATATTTTGCTTTCGTTTTCAATTTTTTGTTTCAGTTAAAAAGCTGAAAACTTAACTTGTTATTTGACAATTACTGTTTATTTTCAACCTTTTGATTGATTTCCTCCTATACCCTTTATGTCACCGGTAAGCAAAGTCACCACGTTTGAGTAGCATAGATGCCAGTGAGACTCCCAGAAGCCTTTGAGAGTCACTGGTGACGGCTGAAGGGGGGGGGGGGGGGGGTGTTGTTGGTGAACCCCCCACCCCCTTAGGTCATCGGTGGTGAGAGGAGAGAAGTGAAAACAAAATAAAAATCGTGAAAACACATTTTTCTTGTTTTCAATTTAAAAAGTTAACAAATTCTTTGAAAAGGAAAACAGGTAACCAAATGCCATTTTTCTATTTTTGTTTTCAAAATAATAAAAACGAAAATGGAAGTCTGTTTTGTTTTTTCTCTCTCCTTTTTATCCTTTTTTTTTGTTTTTTGGTTGTTTTGGTGTATTGAAACATTTGGCTTCATTACTTGATTCAGATTGTAAGAAAAATTTGACCTTGATGATTTTTTAGTTTCCAAGCTCGTTGCAATAATTTCATCACATGTGAAATGGGCATTGTCAAATTGGGGCTTTGTTGGGGAGAGGTGGAGGGGAGGGAATAACCCTTATGGCAAGGACTATAACGTGACTAGCATTGCTATATATTTTTCAACCCCAATACCCTAACTCATCTCAATAATAATACCATGATATATGTGCATCTTTTTGAGTTTTGGTATCAGTGCTGATGCAGACGCACTAATATATCATAATAATATAAGTGTATCACAAAGTGCTTGTGGGCATAATGGAAAAGGTTATTATAGAAGTTGCACCATTTTTTGTTTGTGGGGTGGGGGCAAACAACCCTTGTGGCAAGTAAAAGCATTACTATATATGTTTCAACCCCAAGAGTCTAATTCATCTGAATAATAATAACACGCTACAAGCTACAAGTGCATCCCTTTTTATGCATTGAGAGCGCTGATGCAGATGCACACTCACATATATCATAATAATATAAATGTATCACAGAGTGTTGTGGGCATCATGGAAATGTGGAATTAGAGAGAGGTCCCAAGGTCTGGTGGTTTTGGGTAGGTGTTGGAGACAAACAAAACTTTAAAACCATAATCTATTGATTAAAGAATAGCATTAAATGTAAAATAAAATGCTTTGTTAAACTTCCGGCCGGGGGGGGGGGGGGGGGGGGAACTCTTATGTCGGAAACCTAAGATGGTGTTAACTGTTGAGAGTAAAAATAATAATATAAAAAGATAAAATTAACCCTTTATCTAATAGTTTAAGCTCTTAAATCAGATGGTGGTTAACAATTCAATATGGTATTAGAGTAGGCAAAAGTCTTGGGTTAAATTATCATTTTTGAATTGTTGCTCATGTTTGGATCAGTTATGCAATGAAACCTAGCCTCATGTGAGGGGGCATGTTGAGAGTAAAAATGATAATATAAAATATAAAATTAACCTTCTATTTAATAGCTTAAACTTTTAGAATAAATGGTGGTTAAAAATTCAACATTAACATAATTTATTCTACATCTTTTGCATATGGTCTGTACAAGCAAGCATGCGCCACACACTGTGTAATTTTTTTTTTTTTTAAATTTATGTCTGAGCTTTCTGGACCTTTTTGAAAATGCTTAATTGTTTTTTTATGGGAATCATAGGTGTGGAAAAATCAGGAAGGAATGCAGAGGGGGATTCGTGGTGGGAAACATGGCAAGAAGTTCTTCACCAGGATGAATGGAGGTTTTGACTTTATTATTGTTATTTTGTTGTTTGTATATTTGAACAGCCTAACCTTTTTTAGTCACTATTGGCTGCAGTCAAAGTAAAGCTTTCCAGTTTGTGAAACCTTATGTTTTCGGTATTCTTATGATAATGTTTTCTGCTTCCTGAAACTGCAGTAACCTAGCTAGGATAGAAAGGAGTGCCCAAAAACAAGCTAAATCAGGCTCAGAAAATGCTGGATGGTATGAGAACTGGTATGCAATTATTTACAATACAACAGTTTGACGTGGAGTATGCAATTGGGCAACAATTGTGTACCAGACTCGATATGATACATTTGTTCTATGCAGGTGGGAAAAATATGATGCCAAAGGCTGGACTGAGAAAGGGGCTCACAAGTATGGCAGACTGAATGAACAGTCTTGGTGGGAAAAGTGGGGAGAGCATTATGATGGAAGAGGATCTGTTCTAAAATGGTATTTTCTATTGCTTCCCTGTAATTTTCTGATATGACTTTTGTGAAGTTATACTGACCTAAATGAGTGTCCAAGGGCTAGTAATATATATGCTTATAGAAGATGAAAAACTTATCTGCAAATGTTGCAGTTAATCATGTCCTGTTAGTATGTATTAATGATAATTGAAGCCTAAATATGTCTGAACATGCTGAGTGGTCCATTTGTAGATCCCTTGCCGCTGGAGATGGATTAAAATTAAATTGTCTCCTCTCGGCATAATTTAGACTTCTAATGGTGATTGGAACAATTATTATGTAGAAATCACACAATATGGGAGGTTTGTAGATTAGCATTTCAAGACTGCCCCGTCTTAACATGTTCAAAGATGCTGCTTATATTTGTGTTTCTCTATGTCCAGTACTTCTTACTTCTTGGTTGAAACTGGAAATAAAATGGTAAAAGGAAAGAAAAAAGTATTTCTTCTGTAGCTGCACTGAAGTAGTTTTTATTCTTCTCCTCAGGACAGACAAGTGGGCTGAGACTGAACTTGGAACCAAATGGGGAGACAAATGGGAAGAGAAGTTTTTTGCTGGTATAGGTTCACGACAAGGGGAGACCTGGCACGTGTCACCCACTGGCGATCGTATGTTTTGTCCTTTTCTTTTTAATTAAATGTTGCAAATTTGAAACTGTTTTTGGCCGCCCCATCTGAAATCAGGAGCAATATTAAATTGCTGATACAATATGCATCCAAAAATTCCATCAAATGAATTTTTTAGTTTTAGTTAAAACTAGGATTAAATACATAGCAGGCATGTCTCTCCTGATGATGAGATTCTGTTGGACATGGATGCTTATGTATGTGTTGAAACATTAGAAAGATTGATGCTTGTGCATGTTCATTTCTCCATACTCAACAAGGGGCAAGAAAGATGTAAAAGGCCTGTGCTGACCTTTTATGGACAGCATCGAAATGGTCAATAGAACTTTATTGCTTTTGTAGTAGGCTACACTTGTACGCAAGCTACTGTCCTGTGGCAAGAGACCTAAGCTATTCTACAATGCACTGGAAGCCTTAAATGACCCTGAACACACATCATGACTATAACTTCTTGCTATAGGGAAACCTTTAGAGGATTAAAGGCTAGTTTTTGGTTTCCTTTGCCTGTTTCAGAATCCTACAGGCTATTACCAACCAGGGTTCGTTGATGTGAAAGAAACATCATGATAATGTCAACATGGAATAATCCCTCTTGAACTTATATATCAGAAGAAGTTGACTGGGGAGAGCCTTATAGAGTTCCTATATGTTTGGTGGCTACTTTCTTTTTTGAGTTATGTATTTTATTTTCTAATGTCGCTGGTGACTGAGGAGACGCCGAAGGTCGGCAACTCCTCTGGCCTTTCAATCTCTGAGTCACCAGCTCCCAAATTTGGGGGTCAAGGAGTCATCTAGATCGATAATGGGAGTCATGCAGTGGCAACTGCAGCAGTAGGTTTGCCAGCAGTTGGCATCTAGCGTCCGACAACTTTTCAGCGCATTGGGTCTCCTGCAGTGAAGGGGTGTAGGAGGGAGAAGAAAATAAAAACGAAACAAAAATGTGAAATCACCTTTTCCTTGTTTTCAGAACTTCTAAGTTTTCAAGATTTTTCAAAGCAAGTAACCAAACACTATTTTTGTGTTTCGTTATCAAAATAGTGAAAACAAAAGCTTTACCAAACGGGCGTTAAACAATTATGCAAATTTCTTTTGATTATTCAATGGGGGTTCTATTTTCTGTTTCATAATCGGTGACCCCAAGGAAATAATTCAGTTAGGCAGTTACATTTGCAGATGTAACCACATGATATACAAATAGTTCTGTCACGGCTTGATACTCATTTGCGCCTGCAGTCTGTCAGAAACTTCATTCCCTTTGGATTGCAGAGGAAAGCTTAAGAACGAATGAATTGTGATTTGCAACTTGTTTATTTTTTTAATAATATCTTATTATTCCATGTATTTGCAGGTTGGTCTAGGACGTGGGGCGAAGAGCACTTAGGGAATGGGTATGCTCCAAACCTATGAATTCTTTTCACTGATTATGCAAGCTTTCTTTGGCATTTGACAAAAAAAAAAAAGGTTTTTTGTTCACTATATCGGAAACTGATACGCACTTTTATCATTGTACTAGTAAGGTGCACAAATACGGTAAGAGTACAACAGGTGAAAGCTGGGATATTGTCGTTGATGAGGAAACTTACTACGAGTAAGATGTCTTTTCTTTAATTACTCGTATTAAAGAACTGTATAATTATTTTTGTTGTTGAGGATTTGCATTTTCCCCATGGTACTCAGTTTTTGAGTGAAATTGACAATTTTTAACCTTTGATTGAAGGGCTGAGCCACATTATGGATGGGCAGATGTGGTGGGCGATTCAAGCCAACTGCTATCCATCGAACCTCGAGAGAAGCCACCGGGTGTATACCCAGATATTGATTTTGGTTCATCTCCATCTTCTCCTCCTCCTCCTCCTCCGCGGCCACCGCCGCCGCCAGGCGATGTTCCACCAGGCATGTCTTCCCCCTCCTCAGAATGAAAACCTTGTGTGTCAAATGGTATTTGTTTGTAGGTAGTCTTTTAGAGGTATTGTTGAGGTCAATTAGTAATGGATAAAAACCCCTCCTGTAAAACAATTTGACAGTCATTGTTCTTCAATCCTTAATTCATTCTTTAAGATATCTTTACGGATTTCCGTCTGATCTCTTAATCAAGAACTTTGAGATATGGAGTCCTCAATTTCATGCTCATACTGTGAGATGGCTGATCAGTCTTTGCACGTTTGTTGCACAACACTACAATCTGATTGTTGCATCTGACCACTCTCTTCGATTTGAACTGGTAAACCGAATCATTCCATGAAAAAATATTGGAAAGAGTGTGTGGGAACTTAAAAGATAATATTAACCAATAGGCTGCCCAGATATTATTAGCTTTGAATTAATCTACAAAGTTCTTAACAGATCTCTGATATGTACCAACTTTTTCGGAAATATAGTTAATGGGTTAAATTAATGAGACCGTCTTTCTATTCCATTTTTTTTTTTTTTTTTAAATTCTGCTAGTGATTTTCTACGAAATAAGAATTCCGCATATTTTTTTCCCTTTTTGCTGAATTTAGGCCCATTAACATTATTAACTAAGAGAGACCCATATTGGTGTAATTTTGAGGTTTAGGTTGGGGGGGGACAAGATCATCAAAAAATCCTCTTCTCTTCCTTCAGTATGTTCTTAAATTTTAAACTCGTCTTTGCATATACTGATTTCGTTCCCAAACACAAAAGACAATCTATTTTTTTATATAAAAAAAAATTCATTTAACTCTGTTACTCCTTTCTTGTACGCCGAAATTGCTGTCGTATATATAAATATATATAGTGAGCCCAGCTCTTTACTTTACTTTTGGCACTCACTGGTTTGCTATTTGTATAAAGATGACGACGGCCTACGTACTAAATGTAAACGGTGTTGTTTTTGGTACGTAGTAAAAAATTATAAGAAATATAAAGAAGAATAAATTCTCATATAAACTACTACACAATGACGAATGATATCTTTCCCAGGTAAGATTAGTGAAGGAACAGTTTGCAAGCAGTTTAATAATTGGCTTTCTTTCTTAACAACTGTATCTGTCACCAAATCTTGCTTGCTTCATGGGTCCGCAAAGAATGTCTGGCGTCCATGAAAAATAATATATATATGTATATGTTTTTTTTTTTTTGGGGGGGGGGGGGGGGTTGTTCCAGGAGGAATGCTAAAATCTTCTCCTAACACAACATCATCAGCATTTCCAAGTTTGGTAATTGTATAAGTTAAAATAGTAGGCCAAATTTGACTACATCTCATGTGTCTTCAATTATTTAATTCCTGGTATTTCTCGTTTCCTTTCTCTTTTAAGTTTCTATGATTCATTTATTTATTAATTTTAAATCTTCCCCTCAATTAAGCCAAAAAGACTATAATTACATCTCATATAATTTTAGGACATATTTTATTACAAGCTTGGAACTTACATAAAAAAAAAAATAAGTTATAGGCAATTCAATTGTCTAGAACTTATTTACATGAAAATTATTAATTAGAAGTCTTTGATTAAATTTTATTTTCCATGCAATTTTCTTCCCAAACCCACCCCCGTCTTCTCCCTACCTTCTCTTATCTCTCTCTCTCCCCTTGCCTTTCAAACCCAGTTCCTTGCCCTACCATTCTCCATTGTTGCCATTGCCGGAGAATGGAGAGATCTAGCAACACGAGACCATGCTGCCCTACCTTCTCCCATTGCCGTCATCGCTGGAGAAAGCATCGTCGCCATCGCTGGAGAAAGCATCGCTGCCTTCTCCCATCAAGACCTAGAGAATAAGAAGGTGCCAGAGGAAGAGATGAGGTCAATGAGGCGTCTATCGATCAGATTTTCGACTCCAAGGAGGTGTCGCCATGGAAGGACCAACTCATTTTTAGAGCCTTCATGGTAAGCTACCCATTTCTCTCTCTCTCTCTCTCTCCCTCTCTCTCAAACCCAGTTCTTCTCACTACCTCCCCCCATCACCGATTGCAGCGGCCATCGTCGTCACTGCCATCTTTGTTGCCCATTGTCGATGGTCATTGCAACTGTCGATGGCCGATCTTCATTGGTCGTGGCCACCGATGATCGATCTTCACTGGCCATGACTTCTCCTCATGCTTCTGTTTTTCTTCTTCTTCTTCTTCCCTGGAATTTCTTTTCCAAGCCCTTTTCCTAAGAATTGATTTTCTAGCGAAAATGAGAATTTGGCATCACGTGAGCAAAGTGAGAATTGAAATTATCTAAAAAATATGGCTAATCAAATAACACTAAAACTAGAATTTACATGAAAAATAGTTATTTTTCATAAAAAATATGGCCAATCAAACAAACCCTTAGTTTTAATGTCTCGGGCCCTTATAATTTATTTATATATATATTTAATCTAAATATAATATCAATGACAACTCATTTGAACTCTTAACAACCAAATGGGAGATTTACTTGAAAGAACTATAAATTATAGAGACAGAAAATATCAAAAATAAATTATAAAATATCTATAAATCATACGTGGTCGGGTCTAAATAGAATTTACCCAAAAAAATAATAATAATATAGTATAATGTAATTTGGATTTAAAAAAGAAACCCGTATGTATATGTTTATTATTATATACTTTAGGTTTAAAGATGAGTAGAACAATTCATAAGTCCAAAAATAGTGTTGCATGACATAAGATTTTGACGGTCTGTGATTGTGAATGAATGGTTAATTATTATTTAATGAATATAATAATTTAATCGCGAAAAGGGCGAATTAATTAATTCACAGGTGGCGTATAGAAATTCGAATTTAGTGTTGCTTTGTTGAATGTGCTGAGTGGAGTGGATGATGATGAGACGGAGACCTGAGATCTGATCTGATCTGAGATGAGATGAGATGAGATATTTGTTTAAATTAAATTATTATGATTTTCATTTTTCAAACTCATGACATTCTAATAGGGCAGAGAGAGAGAGAGAGAGAGAGAGGCGGTGGCTGGCTGGCTGGCTGCGGCTGGCTGTTGAATTTTATGCACCACAAAAGGTGTAAATCCCACGTGGCAGGAGAAGAATGCTTGATCGTGGTGACGGAAGCCGTCCATTCCAACGCTGAAGGCTGACTTGTGTCCTCCACTCCAATAATAATAATAATAATAATAATAATAATAATAAAATTAGTAACAGAAAACAGTCAGTCTCGCACCTAGTACTGTGTTTGTACGCGTCACGTGACGACCATGCTTCTTATTTAATCCAGATTCTTAATTCCCCAATTCCCAACTTAATTCCTCTTGGGCTTCCCATAATAATAATAATAATAATAATCAGTCATTTGATTAATGTTATTCACTGTAATTAATTAATGAATTGATGGCAGCAAAGGAAGGAGAATGGATTGTTTGTGACCACACACCACACCACACCACACCAGGCCCCATATATAAATAAATAAATTGAGTTTTTTTTTTTGGTATCATCATGTGACTAATTCGTTACTTATTGGATAGATTTAAAAGTGGTATAATTAATTATTATTATGCCCATTGATTTGATTATAAGATAAATTCATGCGAACATTTCATTCACCCATTACAAACAAAGAATCAATTATATTATATAATAATGGACCCGATCTAAAAATCAAATTAAACCTTATAGATATAGCGCTTAAGAGGAGAAAAATAAATAAAAGTAAGTAAATGATAATGTCGTGTTTAATTTGGATGAAGGGAAAATGATGGATTCCAACCAGAATTCCATGATATCATCAACCTCCCTCCCTCCCATCCACCCAATGCCCTCAGGCTGGCCAGTGCCTGCCACCTTCTGCTTCTAGACCTACCCTAACCTCCCTCCCTCCCCACCTCCCTATATATAGATATATAGATATATATGCCGAAAATAAATAATAAAGAGAAGGTAAAGTTCACATTTAAAAGATCCGTACCATCCATTTGTCTATCTCTCTCCCTCCCTCGACATGAAAGGTGCCAGACCCGAAATCCGATTGCAACAGGATCGGCGAACATGACGATGCCGACGATGAAGCAGCTCTCCAAATGGGTATCGGATCTCGAGTGGCGGGTCCTCCTCCTCCTGCTTCTCCCCTCTCCCTCTTCCTCTTCGTCTCCTCTCTCTCTCCAACTCCTCCTCCGTCCTCTTCAAGTCCCTTCCCTCTTTCGCCCTCTCCAGTCCTTTATTTACGGCCCTGCCCCCCGGAGGTCGCCGATTCCTCCGCCGCCGGCTCCCAGCGCGACCGATTTGCAGCGGTCGAAAATCGCGGTGTGCCTGGTGGGCGGGGCCCGACGGTTCGAGCTGACTGGGCCGTCGATTGTGGATAGGATTCTGAGGGTTTATCCCAACTCCGATCTCTTCCTTCACAGCCCTCTCGACTCCGATGCCTTCAAATTCTCTCTCCTCAAGATCGCCCCCCGAATCGCCGCAGTGAGGATCTTCATGCCCCAGCCCCTCCCGGAAACAGAGTCGCAGCTCCGAGTCCTCACCGCTAGTAACTCGCCTAACGGCATACAGGTAACGTATTACCCGTTTATACGTACATAACTGTTTGTTTTCTTTGATTCGACCGTTTCTTCTCAAAATTCGTTTTTAATCTTTTATTCGTTTCGTTGGGTTTGGTTGTATGGGTCGCCGAAGCATCAACAAACTCGACCCATTGATTTGTTTTTATTCTCGGTTTCTGTTGGGTTTTTGGTTTGGTTTTGTTTCTTTTTCTTTGGTTGCGTATTCTTGTTTGGTGGGCTGGAAACTGGGAGCGAGAAAGGTCAAGAGTGCGAGGCTTCTAGACTTCTTTGGCTGCAGCAGTGCTTTCCACGTTAAATAAGCGTGTTGGTGCTCCTCTTGAGTCTTGACTTTTAGTAGTAGTAGTAGTAGATGATATTGTGAAGGTATTTCATTTGGCTTAGCTTCAATTTTAGTCCCATACTGATGATTATTGGCCCTTCCAATAGCGCTTCTTATAGTTATTATCTCATATTTTATAGTTTGTTTTTGGGCAGTTTGTATAAGCTAAGCTACTTCAAAATAAAATAAACTGGGGTAAATGTTCTAATTATCATAAAAAATATTTCTTTTATTCAAAGACTCTAATATCTTTTTGTTAACAAATAAGTGGTTATGAATTATGATTTAAGCTTATTAAGCCAAACTGCCTATACGTGTACTTGGAAGATATGGTGGACTTGTAGTGTATGTAGTAAGTGATTAAAATGACGCAGACGTATAAGGAGGGTTAAAAAACTCAATAATAATGATGCCCGCCCATTAAAATGACATGAGATATAGAAATGGGTGAAGAAGAAGAAGTAGCTTTCATCGTCAGCTAGTGGCTAGTGGCTAGTGGCTACGCATAGGCATAGCTAGTGTCGGTAACTAGGACAAGACAGACATCAAAGGAAATGTGTCATAACTAGCTGCTAGTACAGACAACAATAAACTAACAAACAATTCTATGCTATTATATTATAACTTAAATAAATGGGATGTGAGTTGTAACTTTTTTTTCACTCCGATGGTTTGTTTTGGCGTATAAAAACAGGGATTGTTGCAGTATTTCACACTCGTCGAGGGATGCTTGACGATGATCAAAGCGTATCAAAGCCGCCAAAACTTCACTTACGACTGGATAGTCCGCACCCGAGTCGACGGGTACTGGTCGGCCCCGCTCAGCCCCCGCAACTTCGTTCTGGGCCGGTACCTGGTCCCCCCGGGCTCGTCCTTTGGCGGACTCAACGACCGCCTCGGAATCGGGGACTTCAACACCTCCGCAGCGGCTCTCTCGCGCATCTCGCTTGTCCCGAAGCTCGACTCGGCCGGGTTCCGCCAACTCAACTCGGAGGCGGCCTTCCGGGCCCAACTCACCACCGAGGGAGTCCCCTACGTCACCAAACGCCTCCCCTTCTGCGTCGTCACGGATCGGAAGTACGGGTTCCCGCCGTCTCAGTACGGGGTTCCAGTGGCGGCGATGTCGAGCCGGGGGCCGCTGAGCGGCATGAAATGCCGGCCGTGTGCGGCGGCGTGCTCTGGCGAGTGCGTCGGGAGAGTGATGGACGGGCTTTATAAAGGGTGGAGCTGGACGGAGTGGTCCAACGGGACGCTCGAGCTCTGCGACGCTCACGGCGAGTGGGAGAAGGGCTGGGAGGCGACGTTCGACTGGCTGGCCGGGAAGAAGCTAGCGGCGGGGCGGCGGCGAGTTTCGAGACTGAAGCTGAAGCAATGTGTGGATGATTTCGAGGAGATGAGGCGGAAAACGACGATCTGGGAGGCTCCGCCGGCGACGGAGATTTGTCAACTGGGATCCGTGGCGGAATAAGGGTGTAAAGAGGTTAGGAATTAGGATAAGAAAAAAGAGTATTTTTGGATTCGTAAAAGTTTGATTTTTTATGATAGAAGATATATATATATATAAAATACATCACATCTATTTAATTTCAAATTATTTCTTAGTTTTAGGTTTTTAAATAAAAAGCTCACATTTTTCTTTCCATTGTTTGCTTTCTGGCGATCGAACTGAACTGCACTTCACCGCGCGTTCTAATAATAAATAAATAAATAAATAAATGCCATCTTTTACTTACCTTTTAACGCACTGCATGAAGCACAAAAGTAAGTAATATCCTTACTTTATTATTTTAATAAGAAAAAGAGAAACGAAAGGGACTCTCTTTACTTAATTTGGGCACCAACTCAACTGTTTAATCAATCAATGAGAGAATTTTGAGCTCTCCTGTCATGACTCAGCTTAGCCTCTAAATCATGTATAGTTTTACGAGGAGTAGTAGGAATTAAATTTTTTTAGTGATATTTATTTTATGTGAAAATGTGAATTGAATATATTTTTTTATGTGTATATAAACTGTAATTGTATTCAAATTTATCTGACAGATGAATTGAAAAGAAAGATCGTCTCGTGACTGAATATCTTTTTTTATCTGTATTTAAGCTGTAATCGTATTTAAATTTATCTGACAGACGAACTGAAAAGAAAGGCCCGCCTGTCTCAGGACTAATTGGGGTGAAACTCGAAAATTGGATTATCAAAAAAAAATAATAAGAAGAATTTTGAAATCAATTAAATAAAACATCTTGGACTTCATTTATATCATTTCATTTTTATGTCACTCAGCCTGCCTGATCCTTCACCAAACAGGCTTCTCTGTCTCTATCTCTATCTCGTACTTGCTTGTTGGATGCTCGGCCCAGCCTAATAAATATGTTGGCCCAACAAAATAGATATCATTTCATTTTTATGTCTCAGCCTGCCTCATCTTCGCCAAACAACGCTTTAACTCTATCTCGTACTTGCTTGTTGGACGCTCGGCCCAGCCCAATAAATATGTTGGCCCAACCAAAATAGAGGCCCAACTCGCAGAACAAGAAGAAGCCAGAAGGCGATGAAAGGAATAATACAACTTGGAACCATAAACGGGCAACAGATACTTTAATTAGTGGGTTGCTAAGTAAATATGGGATAGGCTCTGAATCAAT